>NC_052512.1:4769073-4807851 GCF_014356525.2 Nilaparvata lugens | reverse complement strand
TACAGCTAAGTGCACATTATTGTTCATAACATAATCGAGGTCATGCAGTGTTTTAGCTTTGCTAAATTCAAAAAATTATCTCGCCTCTTGATGTCAATTTCATTCAATGAATTTGATTCTATTGCAAAAACTATTAAATTTTCAACAGGATTCCAGGCGATGATTTACCATTAACAAAAACAGAAAATGTACATTTTCCAATTTTATCTGAGATTTTCGAATTATTGAACATACTAGATACAGGTCATCTACATTATTGTAGTGCAAATGATTTCTCAACTATTGTTACAAATACCGATGAACTTTGGAAATGCTTGTATGACATTGCAGATAAAAAATGTAAAAGATCAACTTAGATCATTCTGTTAAGACATCAATAGAGCTGATACCCCAAGTGATATAGGTCTGAGGATATCTATAGCTATTTTTGGAATGCTTGTTCGTACTAAATTTACTATAGATATTCTCGGAGAGCACACTTAAAAAGCAACGCCTGCGGTTTGTACAGCACATAGAAAATTTCAATATAAATTTGTGAAATTTTTCTTAACTGTCAGGTGGAAAGCAAACCAATCAGTATAAAGATGGATTCACTTTAATTTGTCAGTAGAAAAGGGAAAAAGGGACATTATTTTTTCACTCATCTAGCATTCACTTTAATTTTACAGTATAAAGATGTATTCACTCAGTATAAAGATGGATTCACTTTGCATTTAAAGATTTTAGGGTTGCATTTAAAGTAATATCCTTGCATTTAAAGATCCTTGCAACTAACTCTAGAACGAGAAACTTAAAAGAGTAATAGGGTTTTAGCACATCTACAATAGAGTTTCTTATCTAGACTGGAATTTAATCTGTCAGTATAAGTTGAATTGGGTTCTTAGAGCTTCATGATGCTGACTTAAGATCTGACTGAGAGAATAATTTGAGCATATCTTCCAAGGTTGACTCTCACTGTCAGTATTTAGCACATCTACAAAAGAGTTTCTTATCTAGACTGGAATTTAATCTGTCAGTATAAGTTGAATTGGGTTCTTAGAGATTCATGATGCTGACTTAAGATCTGACTGAGAGAATAATTTGAGCATATCTTCCAAGGTTGACTCTCACTGTCAGTATAACATTAGATGGAGTCACTTTAATTTGACAGTAGAAATATGGATTCACTTTAATTTGACAGTAGAAAAGGGAAAAAGGGAAATTATTTTTTCCCTCACTGTCTCTCTTCCTCCCCCTCGTCCTCACTGGGAGAGGGGTGAGGGAGAGGGAGAGGGAGAAGGAGAGGGAGAGGGAGAGGGAGAGGGAGAGGGAGAGGGAGAAGGAGAAGGAGAGGGAGAGGGAGAGGAGAGGGAGAGGAGAAGGAGAGGGAGAGGGAGAAGGAGAGGGGAGGAGAGGGGGGAGGAAAGGGGGGAGAAAGGGGGAGGAGAGGGGGGAGGAAAGGGGGAGGAGAGGGGGGGAGTTTGCGCATGCGCAGAGGGGGAGGGGGGAGTGGGAGGGGGATTTGCGCAAAATTTTTTCCTTATTTCTCGCGGATTGCGCAAAATTCTTCTCAGTTCTCTTGAATTTAAGCTACTCACATATACACACACACACACACACACACACACACACACACACACACACACACACACCACACACACACACACACACACACACACACATACAGACCAATACCTAAAAGCCACTATTTTGGATTCAGGGGATCTTGAAACTTAAAGAAATTCAGATATTGGGATAGGCCTACCTTAATTTTTTCGGATAGCAATACTTCTCTTACCTATGGTAATAGGCAAGGAAGTAATAGATATTCCACCGAAGTCAATTGAACAATCAGGTGGGCGTCCACTAGAACCGTTTTCGTCCGAGCTAGCATCGGCCGAAAACTACCGAACGATCCCCAAACAAAGAAAGGAATAGATGCTCGTCCATTGTAACATGTTCATACGGCCGTGTACGGCCGTCTCGGCCAATCAAGTTTCTAGCGTTCCACTCTTGATCCCCGGTCGATCATCAATCGCTCTGCTCGAGTGACATTCGGTTGCGGAGCAGAGCAAAAGTCTGTACGCACCTTTATAGAAAATAATTTAGAAATTTGGGTACCTTAATTTTTTCGGAAAGCAATACTTCCCTCACCTATGATAATAGGGCAAGGAAGTGAAAAAAATATCTTAGGAATAGATGTGATTTCATAATCAATCACAAATGGGAGCACTTCTGGAGTCAAATGTGTCCAACTTGAGAGTTTTCTGTAACTAGAACCGGAATAATGTTAGTAATTGGTTGTTAACACTTTGAAGCTCAGTTCAACTTGTGGTGGTGTAACAAAGATGGGTTGGGTGGAAGTTAAGTGGGGAGAGCTACCCTGTCTAATGCAGTTTAATTGCGTTTTCTCTCGCTACTCGATGTTGGAAGTTCGCGACCCTCCTACCATAGAACTCAAGACATTCAGTATCATTGATGGGAGTTGCAGATATTTGGAGTTTCATGAGCACGAGGCTAGAACTTCAGTTATTAGATTGTGGTTGAAATTGTATTGTTCAGAGAGAATCTACTGTAGTTCTCCATCAATCTATTCATTTTCAACCATTAACCTTCCAGCAGTCGCGCTGATGTAAAAAGTACAACAGTGTCAGTTTTTTGTTGCACAAAACTATTGAATGGGGTGGTGTCAGTGAATGAGTCACCTATGCATTCCAAAACTTTCCCACCATCACTCCACTGAGTTGCAGTATCAACCGAGCAATGGTTCAGTCTTTAGGTGACATTAGTCGCCACAGTGCATAAGTCGCACTGTGCATAAGGTAGTGAAAGATTGTATACGGACCAATACACAAAATTGATGGCTTTGCTTGATGAACCTTATTGAACTATCCAAATGTTCATAGGCGTAAAATAATCCAGGAAGATGGAAAAAGTATTATACAGTAATTAATATGTTTTTACAGTAAAAAGAGTACATAACACTAGGAAATTGGATGTTGTACAGAATACAATACGCTACTGCTCGTATGATTGAGTAGGGCGCGACTACCGGAAGGTAATTTATGAAAATTTCTTCTAGAACTAACTAGCGGAAAACATGGTGAAGAGAAAAAAAAATAGTTGAAAGAATAATAATTTTTGAATAGTAGCGCTCATCAAATCTCCATTAATTGAATCAGTTGTTCATAGCTACAGTATTGTGGGCTATTAAATTTCTATAATTATTATTAAACGAGAATCCAAATCAACTGCTGTGAATCACCCGAAGACTTCTGCTACTGCAAATATTAAAACAGGGTGAACAGCTACATAGGAATTCGATGAGCGCTACTATTCAAAAATTATTTGTCAGCCGGGAATCAAACGCAGTAACTCCTAATTGCCGGTCAGGATGCTTACCATACACCAAACTGAAAATCTCTGGATAGCAGAGATCATTTTATACGAAGCCATAGCGGCCAGCTAGTCTACAGATCGAAATTACTGAGATATTGCAATTATTCAAATGCTAATGAGTTGATCGAACGGGCGAAGTGAGGTCTAAGATTCAAGTCGACGGTTTGGCATTTCTCTTAATGTTTGAATGTTTAATGTTTAAATGTTTAAATGTTTAAATGTTTAAATGTTAAATGTTTAAATGTTAAATGTTTAAATGTTTAAATGTTTAAATGTTTAAATGTTCAAATGTGAATGTTTAAATGTTTAATGTTTAAATGTTTAAATGTTTAAATGTTTAAAGTTTAAATGTTCAAATGTTTAAAGTTTAAATGTTTAAAGTTTAAATGTTTAAATGTTCAAATGTTTAATGTTTAAATGTTTAAATGATTAAATGTTTAATGTTTAAATGTTTAAATGTTTAAATGTTTAAAGTATAAATGTTTAAATGTTAAATGTTTAAATGTTTAAATGTTTAAATGTTTAAATGTTTAATGTTTAAATGTTAAATGTTTTTCCTTATTTCTCGCGGATTGCGCAAAATTCTTCTCAGTTCTCTTGAATTTAAGCTACTCACATATACACACACACACACACACCACACACACACACACACACACACACACACACACCACACACACACACACACACACATACAGACCAATACCTAAAAGCCACTATTTTGGATTCAGGGGATCTTGAAACTTAAAGAAATTCAGATATTGGGATAGGCCTACCTTAATTTTTTCGGATAGCAATACTTCTCTTACCTATGGTAATAGGCAAGGAAAGTAATAGATATTCCACCGAAGTCAATTGAACAATCAGGTGGCCGTCCACTAGAACCGTTTTCGTCCGAGCTAGCATCGGCCGAAAACTACCGAACGATCCCCAAACAAAGAAAGGAATAGATGCTCGTCCATTGTAACATGTTCATACGGCCGTGTACGGCCGTCTCCGGCCAATCAAGTTTCTAGCGTTCCACTCTTGATCCCCGGTCGATCATCAATCGCTCTGCTCGAGTGACATTCGGTTGCGGAGCAGAGCAAAAGTCTGTACGCACCTTTATAGAAAATAATTTAGAAATTTGGGTACCTTAATTTTTTCGGAAAGCAATACTTCCCTCACCTATGATAATAGGGCAAGGAAGTGAAAAAAATATCTTAGGAATAGATGTGATTTCATAATCAATCACAATGGGAGCACTTCTGGAGTCAAATGTGTCCAACTTGAGAGTTTTCTGTAACTAGAACCGGAATATGTTAGTAATTGGTTGTTAACACTTTGAAGCTCAGTTCAACTGTGGTGGTGTACAAGGATGGGTTGGGTGGAAGTTAAGTGGGGAGAGCTACCCCTGTCTAATGCAGTTTAATTGCGTTTTCTCTCGCTACTCGATGTTGGAAGTTCGCGACCCTCCTACCAAGAACTCAAGACATTCAGTATCATTGATGGGAGTTGCAGATATTTGGAGTTTCATGAGCACGAGGCTAGAACTTCAGTTATTAGATTTGTGGTTGAAATTGTATTGTTCAGAGAGAATCTACTGTAGTTCTCCATCAATCTATTCATTTTCAACCATTAACCTTCCAGCAGTCGCGCTGATGTAAAAAGTACAACAGTGTCAGTTTTTTGTTGCACAAAACTATTGAATGGGGTGGTGTCAGTGAATGAGTCACCTATGCATTCCAAAACTTTCCCACCATCACTCCACTGAGTTGCAGTATCAACCGAGCAATGGTTCAGTCTTTAGGTGACATTAGTCGCCACAGTGCATAAGTCGCACTGTGCATAAGGTAGTGAAAGATTGTATACGGACCATACACAAAATTGATGGCTTGGCTTGATGAACCTTATTGAACTATCCAAATGTTCATAGGCGTAAAATAATCCAGGAAGATGGAAAAAGTAATTATACAGTTAATTAATATTTTTTTACAGTAAAAAGAGTACATAACACTAGGAAATTGGATGTTGTACAGAATACAATACGCTACTGCTCGTATGATTGAGTAGGGCGCGACTACCGGAAGGTAATTTATGAAAATTTCTTCTAGAACTACTAGCGGAAAACATGGTGAAGAGAAAAAAAATAGTTGAAAGAATAATAATTTTTGAATAGTAGCGCTCATCAAATCTCCATTAATTGAATCAGTTGTTCATAGCTACAGTATTGTGGGCTATCAAGTTTCTAGCGTTCCACTCTTGATCCCGGTCGATCATCAATCGCTCTGCTCGAGTGACATTCGGTTGCGGAGCAGAGCAAAAGTCTGTACGCACCTTTATAGAAAATAATTTAGAAATTTGGGTACCTTAATTTTTTCGGAAAGCAATACTTCCCTCACCTATGATAATAGGGCAAGGAAGTGAAAAATATCTTAGGATAGATGTGATTTCATAATCAATCACAATGGGAGCACTTCTGGAGTCAATGTGTCCAACTTGAGAGTTTTCTGTAACTAGAACTAACCGGAATAAGTTAGTAATTGGTTGTTAACACTTTGAAGCTCAGTTCAACTGTGGTGGTGTAACAAGGATGGGTTGGGTGGAAGTTAAGTGGGGAGAGCTACCCCTGTCTAATGCAGTTTAATTGCGTTTTCTCTCGCTACTCGATGTTGGAAGTTCGCGACCCTCCTACCATAGAACTCAAGACATTCAGTATCATTGATGGGAGTTGCAGATATTTGGAGTTTCATGAGCACGAGGCTAGAACTTCAGTTATTAGATTTGTGGTTGAAATTGTATTGTTCAGAGAGAATCTACTGTAGTTCTCCATCAATCTATTCATTTTCAACCATTAACCTTCCAGCAGTCGCGCTGATGTAAAAAGTACAACAGTGTCAGTTTTTGTGGCACAAAACTATTGAATGGGGTGGTGTCAGTGAATGAGTCACCTATGCATTCCAAAACTTTCCCACATCACTCCACTGAGTTGCAGTATCAACCGAGCAATGGTTCAGTCTTTAGGTGACATTAGTCGCCACAGTGCATAAGTCGCACTGTGCATAAGGTAGTGAAAGATTGTATACGGACCAATACACAAAATTGATGGCTTTGCTTGATGAACCTTATTGAACTATCCAAATGTTCATAGGCGTAAAATAATCCAGGAAGATGGAAAAAGTAATTATACAGTTAATTAATATGTTTTTACAGTAAAAAGAGTACATAACACTAGGAAATTGGATGTTGTACAGAATACAATACGCTACTGCTCGTATGATTGAGTAGGGCGCGACTACCGGAAGGTAATTTATGAAATTTCTTCTAGAACTACTAGCGGAAACATGGTGAAGAGAAAAAAATAGTTGAAAGAATAATAATTTTTGAATAGTAGCGCTCATCAAATCTCCATTAATTGAATCAGTTGTTCATAGCTACAGTATTGTGGGCTATTAAATTTCTATAAATTATTATTAAACGAGAATCCAAATCAACTGCTGTGAATCACCCCGAAGACTTCTGCTACTGCAAATATTAAAACAGGGTGAACAGCTACATAGGAATTCGATGAGCGCTACTATTCAAAAATTATTTGTCAGCCCGGAATCAAACGCAGTAACTCCTAATTGCGGTCAGGAATGCTTACCAATACACCAAACTGAAAATCTCTGGATAGCAGAGATCATTTTATACGAAGCCATAGCGGCCAGCTAGTCTACAGATCGAAATTACTGAGATATTGCATTATTCAAATGCTAATGAGTTGATCGAACGGGCGAAGTGAGGTCTAAGATTCAAGTCGACGGTTTGGCATTTCTCTTAATGTTTGAATGTTTAAATTTTAAATGTTTAAATGTTAAATGTTTAAATGTTTAAATGTTTAAATGTTTAAATGTTCAAATGTTTAAATGTTTAAATGTTTAAATGTTTAAATGTTTAATGTTCAAATGTTAAATGTTTAAATGTTTAAAGTTTAAATGTTTATTATGTTTTAATGTTCAAATGTTTAAATGTTTAAATGTTTAAAGTTTAAATGTTTTAATGAATATACTAGGTTTTTGGAAATTAGCATCTAGACGATAATTTAGAAGGAAAACTAAGCCTCCTTCATACGCCAATTTAGAGTAAAAATCAGACTATGAAATTTATGTATTCATCGTAAATCAGCTGACAAGTGATACATAGATGGGTTGAGAAGCTATTTATTACTGTATATTTGTAGGCTATAGGGTCTATAGTTTCAATCAAAGACCTTAAAGAGGTATGCATCTATAAGCTGGGTTTCCTCCAATTTCTATGAATTATAGATTTTAACTGGACAGAGAAATCTCAAATAGTTAATGTAAATGATATCACCACAATGAGAATAAATTTTTTTCATTGAATCAGAAAATCATTGAGCAGAGTCACTCACCGGAACATTCAGCAGTAGAAAAATAAACACCAAACTGTGAAAAAAGATAAAATTCAATAAGCGTGGATAGTGAACATGGTTTTTGTATTTCCAAATACAATAAATCTGAGTACCTAAAGGATGGATTTCACCAGGAACTGAACGCGCCGTCAAAGGTAGCGTAACTGCAGTTTGCTAGTAACTGAGAACATGAATTTCACACTGCAATAGTAGTAATTGGAATCAATACAGTTATTTATCGAACGAGCGTAGCGAAGTTCTCACTTTTGAATCATAGAGCCCAAAGTGGTTATCTGTCTGTTTGTATATTCGAAAATAACTTTGGAAAGAATTGATCAATCAGCTTTTTTGAACAAGAATTCTTCGAACCTTTTTACAGATCAAGTTTGTTGGACACCAAAATTAGCTCACGCCTTCGTCCTTTTCCAGGATATGAAAGTGTATAAGAAAAAAAGTTGTTTGCATGCTATTTCTGTCATTTCTCCATTCATTCAAAGAAGCTGATGCTACTGTCAGACACACACAAACTTTATGCGCGCCCCATGATTTCAGCTGAACAAATACCCAACATTAATTTATTTATTCCACAACATTTGATTCTCAATTTTACTTCCCTTGCCCTTTTACCATAGGTAAGGGAACTATCTATCAAAGATCTAAGCCACTGGTGACAGGACAATAACGCTGCAGACACATGAAGTCTGCTATCTCTTCATAGTGAATGATTTAATAAAATTACATTTGCTACCAGTTTTCAAATTAAAATGAAATTAATGGGGGAACTACTTGCTTCTGTCATAGATACAATCTTTGTAGTTATGAGAAAGTGAAAAGAAAACTCAGAAAGGATAACACCTATCGTTGAAGATGGCATTCACTGGTTGAAACGCGACGTTAATCATTAGTTAAAATCAATAACTGATCTAGTAGAATGGGTTCAGATCCCGTCTTATCCAATAATACAATTCTCTTCAAACTGCACGAACAGCGACAGGAAACTGTATTATCAAACAAGAGCCAAATCTATCATTTCACCAGAGCAACCGGACTTCACTCACAGTCCTAACGAACGAACTCAGCCTCAAAAGCTAAATTTTTGGTATAAATATAAACTCAGTCAATGCCAAACATGAAAGCCATCTCAAGTACATATTTTTATCTGTCACAAGCGGCACGTTTGTTATTAGAAACAGAGAGAACTAACGTTATATTGACAACAAATAAAATAAACTATCTTTCTGTCGATGAAAAGATTTGTTCAAAGACAAAATACTGTTCATGAACTTCTAATTGAAAACTCTAAATCCTGATCCATATGAGATAATAATATGATTCATATATATGTCCCATATATGACCAGGTGACAGTTATTAACGACTAACGATTGTATATGAGGCATACCAAGCTTTATCGTTATGCTGCGTTACACCGGAGTTAATAACACGAGTTATTAAAAAAAGTTATTAACTTGACTGAATCGTCAAAAAAATATACTTGTGACAAAAGTTGATAATAACTCATGATTCTAACAGAAATTCCTTCTCATTAAAAAAATCTTGTTACCAATATATTGACTTCCCATATGATTTCATTTAACGAGACTATTCATAATATGAATATAACAGCCGGATAAAAAGCAAAAAAATCTGGTGTGGCGCACTCACACAACTTTCCTTGCCTTATGAAAATTGATCAACTGACGCTAGTGTTCCGTGCAACTCAAGTCTACTATTTAAAGATCTAAGCTAGCTGGTGACAGGACAATAACGCTGCAGACACATGAAGTCTGATATCTCTTCTAGTGATGATTGAATAGGATCAACAGTTGCCAACAGTTTGCAATTTAATAATCTTATTTTCTCGAACTTCGAGCTCATTATCAATTTTAGGTGAAGATGTTACTGAACATAATTGTGAAGACTTTCATTCTGAATCTTTTCCACTCAATTTTTTTTGTTTAAATAGTATCTGGAGCCTGATAATTGAGAATCTAAAATCAAACTTTGCAAAGATGGGGAGGAGCTCCTGAAATTTTTACAGATATGAGACATGTGGCAGTTGATAAGCTTATCGATTAATATTTCAGGTATAACTTCAATCAAAATCGTTGGAGCCGTTTTCGAGAAAATTGCGAAAAACCCTGTTTTTGACAACATTTTCGCAATTTTATCCGCCATCTTGAATTGCATTTGATCGAAATTGTTCGTGTTGGATCCTTATATTGTAATGACCTTACGTTCCAAATTTCAAGTCATTCAGTCAATTGGGAGATGAGATATGGTGTACACAGACGCACATACACACAGACACCCACACACACACACCCACACACTCACTCACTCACTTACTCACTCACTCACTCACTCACTCACTCACTCACGCTCACTCACTCACTCACTCACTCACTCACTCACTCACTCACTCACTCACTCACCTCACTCACTCACTCACTCACTCACTCACTCACTCACACACACACACACACCTCACACACACACAACACACACACACACACACCACACACACTCACCCACACACACACACACACACCCACACACACACACACACACACCACACCACAACCCACACACACACACACACACACCCACACCACACAACACACACACACACCACACACACACAACACACACACAACACACACACACACACCACACACACACACACACACACCCACACACACACACACACACCACACACACACACAAACCCACACACACAACACACACACACACACCACACACTCACTTACTTACACCACACAACACACCCACACACACACACCCACACACACACACCACCACACACACACACACCACACACACACACACACAACACACACACAACACACACACACACACACACACACACACACACACACACACACACACACACACACACACAGCCCAATACCCAAAAAACATTTATCTCTTCCTGTATAGGGCTACTTATATAAAATATAAAGAAATAATTGAAAATCTCAGTACCCTTTTTAAAAATATATTATCACAACATGTTTCGGTCAATTATGCCATTATCAAGTCAAAGTCAAAGTCAAAGTCACTTGATAATGGCATAATTGACCGAAACATGTTGTGATAATATATTTTTAAAAAAGGGTACTGAGATTTTCATTATTTTCTTTATATCCAAAAAACATTTTCTTGGACTCAGGGGACCTTGAAACGTATAGAAATTTAGAAATTGGGGTACCTTAATTTTTTTCGGAAAGCAATACTTCCCTTACCTATGATCAGTTGATAACAAAAATGTAAAAAACTTGTGTTATTAACTCCGGTGTGAGCGCAGCTTTAGAAAGAAGAAATTAATAAGTTAGTTTGTTCATGGAGGAGTTGGGAAATTATGACCAATCAAGTTGACTAATTGTATCATATGGGAAAAATTGTTCCAATCCCGTGATAGATGGTAGGTTGCGTCACAATGGTGCCCAAATCTAATTACTGGGCGGGAAGAAATCAAAACAGGGTCGAGCCGGGAAAATTAGTGCCAGGGCATTCCTCTCGGCAGTCAAGAATCATTCCGATTTCCAAGAGTTGCTTGCAGGATTTAGATTAAACTCATCAGTGTGGCGGGATGTCCCCGAGAGAGAGAGAGAGTGAGAATGACAGAGAAGATTGATACATGAGAGGATAGTGGAAGGGGTGGAATATCAATAGACAGAGAGGGGGAGAATAGACAGAGAGTGAGTGTGTGCGTGAGAAGCTGAAGCTTGTGAGGGAGATGGATATATACATATATCCTATATATTAAGCGAGCATTTCTATATTTTTTATCTGGTTTTTATGTTCAACGGATCTCGAAAACGGCTGTTACGATTTTCACGACATTTGGAATATGATATAAAACTTCGATTGCACTATGTCTCATCCCTGGGAAAACTTGCTGAAGGACATTAAAAGGATAATTAATACTTGGAAGAACAGATTTCTGTATAATTTCGTCGTCTGTCGATAGCAGAAGATGCGTGTGCCTGTGTGGAATATCAGCTATGTAATCATACAATCAGCTCACCGTATCTCACGAGAAATATCTGGAAATTCTATCAAAATAATCGATTATTGATAAACATGTGGTTATCACTGTAAATTAGAGTATATCATAATATTCAAAGTTAATGATTATTTTACAGTTTTAAGTGATTTTGAGTGTTATTCAATTGATTTAGTTTGTAACAATCTAAATTAGAACTTTTCTGTTTTTAAATATTTTTACTCAAAATTGGACCTGAATTCAAGTGTATGAAACATAACCCACTTCTTGGACCATTTATAGTGTATAAATCAAAATTCGGAGAAGAAACAGTTTTGGGCTGTGCCTGTTTGTCCTTCCCCAATCATTTTGAAGAATTGTGTTCTGTTTATCAATAAATAAATAAAGAACGAAGCTCGATGCACCGATATTTTATTGATAATTGTTACAAGGCTGTTACCTATGATAACATTTAAAAAATCTGGTGTAGCGCACTCACACAACTTTCCTTGCCGTTATATGAAAATTGATCACCTGACGCTAGTGTACACGCGCATCTCAAGTCTACTATCATAGCCACCTCTAATACATGTATTAGAGGTGGCTATGCTACTATTCGAAGATATGCCAGCTGGTGACAGGACAATAACGCTGGAGACACACGAAGTATGCTATCTCTTCATAGTGAATGATTTAATAGAATCAGCAGTTGCCAACAGTTTGCATTATTGAATAAACACATTTTCTTGAATTTCCAATTTTAGGTGGAAATGTCACTGAACATTAATCGTAGAGATTTTATGCTGAATCTTTTTCACTTGAAATTTTTGTTTAAATTGTTTGTGGAGCTGATAATTGGGAATCTGAAAAACACTTTTCATTGATGGTGCGAAGCTCTGAAATTTTTACAGATATGAGACTGGCAGTTGATAGAGCTTATCAATGACTATTCTAGATATAAATTTGATTAAAATCGTTGGAGCCGTTTTTGAGAAAATCGCGATAAACCCTGTTTTTGACAACATTTTCGCCATTTCAGCCGCCATCATGAATTTGATTTGTTCGAAATGTTCGTGTTGGATCCTTATAGGGGAAGGAGCTTAGTTCCAAATTTCAAGTCATTCCGTTGAATGGGGATGAGATATCGTGTACACAGACGCACATACACTCATATACACACACACACACACACACACATACACACACATACACACACACACAAAACACAACACAACACACACACATACAGACCAATACCCAAAAACCACTTTTTTGGCTCAGGGGATCTTGAAACTTATAGAAATTTAGAAATTGGGGTACCTTAATTTTTTTCGGGAAGCAATACTTTCCTTACCTATGGTAATAGGGCAAGGAAAGTAGGAATTGACAATAAAATTGAATCAAACTCATGTGATGAATTGTTATTTAACAGTTCTGCATCAGTATTAATCAACTACAAATATCAAAGAGGATAATACAGTATAATATATAAGGCTATCAACATTATAGTAGATCACATAAGCAATACTAGAGGAAAGAGAAGTTGTTATTTGCATGAAGAGATATACAGAGAGAGATATTTGATACATCTTACATTGCCAGGTCTGAAAAGACCGATGGCAAACACTGGTAATGATAAACTCCTATGATAAAAAATTGATTACAATAATAGTGAATAACATATTTCTGGAAATGCATGCTGAAGATGAAAATGATGGATGATATGAATGAATTAAATCTGCAGATTCTACAGGAAATTGAAAAATATGAAAGGTACATGCGGGAAGATAATGAAGCTGGGTGAGGGGTAAGGATGTAGTATATAGAACCCGGATTTTCGGTGAGGTTCTACCACTCTAGCACCTTGGGTTGTTGGGACGCTAGGAGATTAGATAAGATTAGATTTCTTTATTTATGTATGTTACAATGATTATTGGCTTATACACTAATATCATAGAGAAACGATAGCATGAGTAGATATTCCATGGTATAGGGCGTTTATGTCGCAACTTTTACTGTTATCCCAAGCTGATAGTTCACGTAGTTATTTCCTATGCAGCTGTGTGACGCTGGTAGTCTCTCAAATTGTTCTGTTCATACACTATTACCCAAACAAAACAAAACAGTAAAATTTGACAATAATCGACAGTAATCGGCTTGAGATAACAGTAAAAGTTGCGACATGAAATCCCTATATCATGGGATATCTACTTACGCTATTATTTCTCTTTGCTAATCCACATTGAATGATGATAATGCAAGTTATTCAACGAATTTTACGAAGAATAGATAATTATTCAATGAGAATAAAGATTGGATGCAATTAGAATAACGATAATATAATAATGTGAAGTAACTTCATAAATCGGCGGTGTTTCAACAAATAATTGTAGATTCTTTTTGAAGGATATAAAATATCCTTCCCATCAATCACACGATTGGGTAGAGAGAGAGAGAGAGAGAGAGAGAGAGAGAGATAGAAAGAGTGATAGAGAGAGAGAGCAAATGATGGAGAGAGATTATAAGTGACAGGGAAGATGAAGACATAGAGATGAATAAAAGGAGAGAGAGAAACAGAGAGTGATAGAGAGAAACAGAGAGTGATAGAGAGAAACAGAGAGTAATAGAGAGAGAGAGCAATTAATACTTAGAGAGAGAGAGACGGAGAGAGAGGGTGGAAGTGACAGGGAAGATGGAGGCATAGAAATAAATATCAAGAGAGAGAGAGACAGTAGGAGATGAAGAGATAGCAGTTGATAGAGAGAGAATCAGTAGGAGATGAAGAGATAGCAGTTGATAGAGAGAGAGAGAGTGTGAGAGGGAGTGATAAAGACATAGTGATAAATATTAAGTGAAAGAGAGATTGTGGAAGATAATAATGACAGACAGAGGATAGTAGTAGGGGGAGGAATATCAATAGAAAGAGAGAGTGAGAGAGAAAAAAAATTATTGAGAGTGGAGTTGTGGAGTTGTGAGGGTGAGGAAGAGAAAGTTGTGAGGAGAGAAAAATAGACTCACATAGAGAGCTAGACAGATCTGAACAGAGAGTGATTGACAGAAGTGTATTTCAATAGTTGAAGCGAAATTGACTGTTAATCCAATCAAACCGTAACTCAGCCCAAGCTACTAATAACACAAACAAACAAAATCAAAACAGAAAATCCGTAACAATCAGGCATGTGATGGTACGGGGCTGGAAATTGATTAGGTATGTCTGTTATCTCTTCCCTGATTGGCTGTAGTTAGTCTCCAATCTAGGTCCATAATCCTGATCTCGTTTGGTTACTGGATCAAGAATCTGTCCAGTGTCAACCTTAACTGATGATTATCGTTCCGCTTATAAAGAAAACATAGAAGGAATACTATTGTTGTCTGTATTGGATCACCTACTATTATGAACTGTTTGCAATAAATATGATCCTCACTGCAAAGACCTTATTTCAGAAAATACAGGATTTTCACGTTATTGACCGAGCGAAGTGAGGTCTAAGATACAAGTCGTCAATTTTGAATTTCTCTTTATGTTTTTATATTTCCATGTTTTATGTTTATATTTATTTTCCGCATTTACGGCGAAAGGCAGTAATAGATTTTCATAAAGTTTGACAGGTATGCTTTTTTTTAAATTGCGCGTCGACGTATATACAAGGTTTTTGGAAATTTTGCTTTTCAAGGATAATATAAAAGGGAAGGAGCCTCCTTCATACCCAATATTAGAGTAAAAATCACACTATAGAACTATTCATCATAAATCAGCTGTCGTGTGGATTATAAATTGCATGCAATTCAATATCTCATTGTAACTTGGTGAAAATCAGCTGCTGTGTGGACTGTTAAATGCATGTCTCATCGCACTATAACTGCATTATTGATTCCATGCAATAGCGCATGCAATAAATAACCAAAATAACTTAGTATTGTCTCTCGACCTTTCTCTGCTTTGAACTCGGGCTGACCTGTTGCCAGCATGTCTTGAGGAGATTAGCTTTTGATGTTAGCATTTCTTATACACCAACCCGAACAGCAATTAGCCGTTTTCACACGATATCTCGCCGACACGATAATATACAGATAGGATTCACTCTGATGGACAGTATAAGAGGAGTTTGTGGTTTATAACTGCGCGAGGTCTACTGTTCACAGAACTACTGTTATACCTCTATATTCACAAGACGATCTATACATGAATCTGGTGTGGCGGCACTCACACAACTTTCCTTGCCGTTATGAAAATTGATCACCTGACGCCAGTGTTCTCCCGCATCTCAATCTACTTATAAACAAAGATCTTAGCCAGCTGGTGACAGGACAATACGCTGGAGACATACGAGGTCTGCTATCTCTTCATAGTGAATCATTTTATAGAATCAACAGTTGCCAACAGTTTGCAATTGGATAATCACATTTTCTTGGATTTCGAGCTTATTTTCAATTTTAAGCATGATAGTGAGAATCTAAATCAAACTTGCATAGATGGGGCGGAGCTCCTGAAATTTTTACAGGTATAGGACCTGTGGCAGTTGATAAAACTTATCAATGACTATTCTAGGTATACATTTGATCAAATTCGTTGGAGCCCTTTTTGAGAAAATCGTGAAAAACCCTGTTTTTGACAACTTTTCGCCATTTCAGCCGCCTCTTGAATTGCATTGATCGAAATTGTTCGTGTCGGATCCTTATATTTTAAGGACCTCAAGTTCCAAATTTCAAGTCATTCCGTTAATTGGGAGATTAGATATCGTGTACACACACACACACACACACACACACACACACACACACATAAGACCAATACCCAAAAACCACTTTTTCGGACTCAGGGGACCTTGAAACGTATAGAAATCAAGAATTGGGTACCTTCATTTTTTGGCTGCTGAAAACGCAGTGACTGCCGCAAACACAGCGTCTTCGCTTTCATAATCACCTGCCAATGAGATAAGATGTTTAACAACCTGAACTATTCAAGCAAGATCTCAAAAAATTATATTCTAGACAATCCACCTTCTCACTGAAGGAATTTCTAGTTGAGAGTGTAATTGACAAGAAATGACTTCCTTGAAGTGCCCCTCATCCTTTTGATATAGGTGGTGAAATAAAATGAAATGACGAGGATAATTTTTTTCTGCGACGTTAGATAGAATTGATAAGAGGAGTCGGTAAATTTTTCTGTCCAACGAACTTGATCCTTAAAAAGGGTCGAAGAATATGTGCTCAAAATTTGAAGCTGATTGATCAAATCTTTCTGAAGCTACTGTCAAACAAACCATAGACAGACAACGATTTGACTTCAAGTGAGAAGTTTAGAACTCGCTAACGTTCGTTCAATTGATGAAAATGATGACTGAAAGTGGATCATACGATTATGATGAATGAGAATCAAAAATAGATTTATCCTGTTTCTAGTGTTGAGTTTGTACAAATAACTGAGGAATAATTAATATCAAATTCTAGAAAAAAAGAAGAGAATCCAAATTAAAATTCCCACTAACGCCGAAAACTTCTGCTATAGCAATATATTGACAAAAGTTTACCAGCTTAATATAATCTACACGGAGAAACTTCATATTGTTCTATATTTATTTTTTCAATTTTCAGTGTTTCAAATTTACATGACATGAGATTTGTTTTTTTCTATTGCTTAAAAACGCTTCTCAATTATCATTCTCTCATTATTATAGCTTGTCAACATGTATCTGAAATATGATATCATGGGTGAATAGATATTTTTGAGTGTATGAACATTGTTCTTTCAATGGATGAACCAACAATCGTGAAAAAACGAATAGATACAATTAATGTTTCTCCAAGATACCATTCCAGGGTTAGAGGCGCACTAGGGACGGATTTGGAAAAATTTCCAAGATACGCCCAAAATCTTTTTTTTGCTTTTTCTCAGATTTATCGAGAACAAATTAACAGAAATTGTTCCGATTCAGTACAGAATCTCAGTTAGGGTGTAATAATATTGTGGTAAAAGGAATTTGAAATAACGTCAAAGATACGCCCAAAATTAGCGTTTTTCCAGCGTTATTTTGCGCTTTCTCAGCTTTATAGAGAACAAATGAACAGAAATGTTCAAATTCAGTACAGAAGCTCAGCTAGGTTGTAACAATGTTGTGTTAGGAGGAATTTGCAATAACGTCAAAGATACGCCCAAAATCTGCGTTTCCACAGTGTTTTTAGCGTTTTCTCTCATTTATCGAACAAATGAACATAATTGTTCAAATTTAATACAGAAGCTCAGCTAGGGTGTGAATGTTGTGTTAGAAGGAATTTTGCAATAACGCCAAAGATACGTCCAATTTATCTTATTTTTGCGTTTTCTCAGTTCTTTCATCAAGTAGTGGACAGAAAATGTTCAAATTTGGTACAGAGGATTAGCTAGGGTCTGAAATTTTTGTGATGAGGTGACTTTAACATTTCATTAAAGATACGACCATAATCAGCGTTTTTCTCAGCTTCTCTGCGTTTTCTCAGTACTTTTATTTTCTGATGAAATGAAGCATGCTCAAATGAAAAAATGCAGGCGAGTGAAGCGAGCCCGCTGATTTCATTCTTGGACGATCCAGTCGGGGGTCCAGGGAGCGGAGCCCGCTGGCTAGATGGATATGGCGAGCGAAGCGAGCCTGACGGTCAGTAATACTATAGCTCACAGAAACCGTGGGAAATGAAAATTAGAGGCTGTTTATGTGGGAGGATTGATGAGAAGTACGAATGTTTTGCCATCAGTACACAGAGTATAGACAACGATATTCCAACAAGCCATGCAAGACATGATTGTTTGCTCGAAGCAGCAACATAACAATAAATGAATTGCGGTTGGAGTAAATCGCCCGAGAGGAATTGAACTGAAGCCATTGTTTACATAGGCGCTCACAAACATTCCAGGGTTTCCAACGCCATCTACTCACAACGATTCGAACATGTTATGACAGTTGGCAAGCCTGTTGCGAAGATAGGCCTACTTATTGGCGCGGAATAAGACCCGCACGTGCTAAATAATGGCGGGAAAGGAGACAATTTTGCCAACCTCACAATAAACATGTGATGGATAGACGGGAATGGTTGCGTAATAACAATGAACATCAGGCTTGATGACGATCTAACTTTGGAGACACAACGATTAAAGAAAATAATGGTGTGCGGGTTAGTAGTTTGAGATACAAGGGGGATTAGATTATTATTTTTTGAAGCTAAGCCAGAGCATGTCAGTCGAATGATCTTAAACGCACTACCAGTGCAAAATCTCGATAATTCAAATAGAACAACATTCGAGAGACTACTGAGGAATTGGCTACAAGAGACATGTTTCTACAGTTTACTGGAGTTTTTCTCATATATACAGTGTGAGAAATGAGCCTAGTGAAATATTATAATAGTTAAAATGATGTCATCTTTATTTTTTGGACTTAAAATATTCACGGAGATTTTGATTACGTGACAGATTGTATGATTTTATTGTACTGACAATGCGAAGCATTTAATGTAGAATGTACATGATGGATAAATATTATTATTATTATTTTTTATTATTATTATTATTATCATTATTATTAGATGAGATTATTATATCTTTTTTATGTATTAGCCGTCAAGCTTGCCTTGCCTCATCATATCCGTCGAACGAGGGGCTTCCGCCCCTGGACCCCCGACTTGATCGTCCAAAAATGAGATCAACGGGCTCGCTCGCTTCGCTGGCCTGCATATTTCACTTGAGGATGTTTCGTTCCATCAGAAAGTCAAAGTACTGAGAAAGAAGAAAAAGCTGGGAAAAACGCTGATTTTGGGCGTATCTTTGATGAATATGAAGTCACCTCATCACAAAATTTTTAAACCCTATCTAAACCTTTGCACCAAATCTGAACATTTTCTGACTATTAATTGATGAAAGAACTGAGAAAACGCAAAGAAACCGCTAATTTTGGGCGTATCTTTGGCGTTATTGCAAATTCCTTCTAACACAACATTATTACACCCTAGTTGAGCCTCTGTACTGAATTTGAACAATTTCTATTCTTTTGCTCTCGATAAAGCTGAGGAAGCGCAAAAAAACCGCTGGAAAAAGCTAATTTTAGCGTATCTTTGGCGTTATTTCGAATTCCTTCGAACCAAAACATCTACACCCAGCTTAGCCCTGTACTAAATTTCAACAATTTCTGTTAATCTGTTCTCGATAAAACCGAAGAAAAGCAAAAGAAAAAAAAAACGCTAATTTTGGGCGTACTTTTGACGTTGTTGCAAATTCCTTCTAATACAACATTATTACTGGCTAGACGGATATGGCAAGCGGAGCGAGCCTGACGGCTAGTCGATAAATATATCTTATCGTATCTTTCCTCTCTCTCTGTTGCTCTGTCAATACTTTCTTCTTCTTCACCATTCGCTATCATTTTCTCTCTTTCTCATCTCTCCTTTGGAGCGAGCAGTTGAAACGGATCCATCATAATTCTTCTCTCACCACTCACTCCTTCACAACTGCCACAGTAATCCCCCACTCCTCACCTCATCACAACTAGCCTCAGCTCTTATCATTCTTATTCAGTCTGATTTTTTTTGTCTTCAGATTTTTTATCGCGTCTTCTTCCCACTCTTCTTCTACTTCTCTCTATTCCTTCTCATCCGCCTTCTTCTTCTTCCACTCCTTTTTCTTTCTTTTTTTTTCACATCTTCCTCTTCCACCTCCTTATCATCCATTCACTCCTCTCTGATCACATTCCCACCACCACCTCTCCCCCTTTTCCTCCTCCATCACCACCATCCCTAATTTACCTATTCCTTCTCTTTTTCGTCTTATCCTCATACTCCTCTTCTTCCTCCTTCAACTCTTTCATCCTCCTTCTTCACTCATCCTCCTCTTCCTCCTGCTTTTTCTCCTCTTCCTTCTTCTCATTTCCTTCTTCTTCTTCTTCTTCTTCTTCTTCATCTTCATATTCATCTTCTTCTTCTTCTTCATCTTCATTTTTATCTCTATCTTTATCTTTATCTTTATCTTTATCTTCATCTTCATCTTCATCTTTCGCATCAGAATGACTTTAAAATAACGCCAAACGTACTCTCAAATTTTGCGTTCTTTCTTGAAAATTTTTTGCGTTCTCTCTGCAGTTATTTCGAGAACAAATAGAGAAAAAATATTTCTCTATTTTGGTTGTCTGCAGAATTTTCATCCGACCTATAGTTATTGATGATTATGTTCATCAATGACGAGACATTTTTGAATTAATTTTCCCATTATATTTTTATACAATAATATTTTTCAACAGTCACCATCAAACTACCAAACTATATAAAACTTTTCAATATAATTGTGTTTTCCTTAGACCCTTCTCGAGCGTATATTACATTTCACATCATAGAGTTTAATCCATTCAATCTTCAGTTGGTAGAATTATAAATTGAATGTATGAATCATACATCAATAAGTTGATTATTGTGAACTGGATTCATGAATCTATAAATTTGCATTAAACAGGTTTCTGGTTAATAGAGTCCTGACTTTGTACCAGGGTTTTTTGACCTTAGAGTGACCTTGAGAGGAGATGACCTTGACCTTGAAGTGACCTTGAAGGTGATGAGGTAGTTTGGCACAGGATGTGTCAGAATTCTTCTTTCTATTCTACTTACTCTTTAGTTTTGAAGTGGAAATTCGACTTCAAAGTTAAAGTGAAAATCATAACCTCATTCTTTTTTCGGAACTTTCATTCATGAAAATTTGGGTGAAAGACAGTTCTGGGCTATTCCTATTGTCTTCTTCTAATCATATTATATTATTATAATAATGATTTGTGATTGTCGATGGAATAAATGAATGATGATGAGGAATAAATAAACACTTCAATTCCTTCTTTCTTCAATTATTCTATTCTCCATCATGTCTCACATTTTTATTACTTTCATTCCACCTCTCTCTTTGCAAATCCACTTTTTTTTCAAGCCACCCCGCTTCCTCAGCATGTGCTGACAAAGCACTTATTTTGAATATGAATGAATGAAATAGTAATGTATTCCGTTGGAAAGCCCAGCCAAAGGCTAGCATTAGCTTTATACATGAACTCCACTCCAGGAATAATCCGTAGCATGCAGTGTCATTAGTAACACCATGCATGTGAGAATAATAGAGAACATGTGAGGATAATAGAGAATGAGAAGGTGTTACAGGCAGTTGAAGAGATAGAGAGAGACATTAGTAGAGATATTCATCGTGCCACTTATTCATACCCCCGCGCTGACACAAATTTTGTTTAGTGCAGTTAGAAAAAGGAGAATTATTATCCACGGAAAGCTTGGTTACCGTTGCCATTATTTCTGTAATCTATGATTCATTGTAGCAAACCTCGAAAGTTTTTATTCAGCTGAGAGAATGTTTTTGCAAATCTATTCACAGATAGATGGCGCTTGGGACCAGAGAGTATAGACTGTATATTATAGACTATTTGAAATGGAATGTTTGAAATGTGAAAATTTTTTGATAATTGTTAGTATTTTATTTCAACAAATAATTCACAAATTAATTTGACACGGAGATCTTTTTGCCTTTTTTCGCTTGGTGAATTTCTTAACATTTACAGCTGAAGCTTCAGGCCAAGAATCTTAATATTGACCGAGCGAAGTGAGGTCTAAGATTCAAGTCGACGGTTTGGCATTTCTCTTAATGTTCAAATGTTTATATGTTTATATGTTGCGCATTTACGGCGAAACGCGGTAATAGATTTTCATGAAATTTGACAGGTATGTTACTTTTTAAATTGCGCGTCGACGTATATTTTTGGAAATATTCCATTTCAAGGATAATACAAAAGGAAAAGGAGTCTCCTCTGAACGCCAATATTACCGTAAAACTCAGACTTTAGAATAATTCATCATATATCAGCTGTCTAGTAGACTATAATACTACCTGTTCAAAAACATCAAACATCTTGAAAATGTATATTTTCATCAACGTTAGTAGACAGTTGACTATAATAATACCCGTTCAAAAACATCGAACATCTTGAAAATTTATCTTTCCATCAACTTTGTAGACAGTTGCAGCCGGACCTGATAACAGCGCTCACACTCACATTCCGGGACGACACGTCACGGTACGATAGGACAGAAATCTCTATGTTGATTTAGGATTTTTTCTAGACATTTTAAATTGATAAATTATTCATTTATTTTTGAGAAAACATAACAGCAGGTCAATACAACTTACTGAGCGCGGATCTACTGTTCACAGAGCTACTAGTTATATGAGAAAGATTGAGATTTAAACAAAAAATCGTGTTTGAAACCATCCAAGCAAGCACATTGTTTACTTTCTGCTTAGTATGCTTCGACATTATTTATTTATCAATCAATTTATTCATGGAGACAACAGGTGTGAACCCATTTCGACTTCTTCACACAATAATACAATAATTTTTAACATTTTGAAATCTTCTATATAAGAAGACAGTGTGTAAACAGTGAGGAAAGTTCCTAAGCAGGATTTGAGTCTAGTCACTTTATTGGGTTAGCACCAAGTTGAAGTACTTATCTATCATATTATATTAAGCAATCAATTTCTGTATATAATAATATATATGGTTATTTATTGGTTATTCATATTCCTATTATATTGAGCAGGTAATTTCTGTATACATATATTGAATTTATATGATAATTTGAATGCTTATTTATGTCCAACGGATCTCGAAAACGGCTCCAACGATTTTCACGAAATTTGGAACATAGTAGAATTATGATATACTAGCCGTCAGGCTCGCTTCGCTCGCCATATCCGTCTAGCCAGGGGACTCCGCCCCCTGATCCCCCTCGACTGGATCGTCCAAGAATTAGATCAGCAGGCTCGCTTCGCTCGCCTGAATTTTTTATTTTTATCATATGCTAGGACGATCCAGTCGTGGGTCCAGACTAAACGTCTGACTAAATGGATATGGCGAGCGAAGCGAGCCTGACGGCTAGTAATATAATATTCCCAGGAAAAGCTCTGATTGAAGTAGCAATGCTCAATCAATTTCTCCGTGATAAATGCATTCCAATCTACAACTTGGTCCCAACCTAACAAAGTCAAATCAACTTAATGCCAACCTGACAAAATTAATAATTCAGTTACCAGTTAACAACTGTTTCGAAGAGGTACTCTCTCTAGATTAAAGTTCTATATTAACATATGGTATGGACATTTTTCAATTATAATCAAGAGAATAAGAAGAATATACATGCTAAAAGACGAACTTTAAACCCTTGAAAAGCACCCTTAGAGTTAAAATATTGCCAAAAGATTTCTTAGTGCGCGTCAAAAGGGCCAACTGAACATATCTACCGAACTTGAACGTTTTTGGTCCGGTAGATTTTTAGTTCTGCGAGTGAGTGAGTCAGTGAGTCAGTCAATCAGTTGATCAGTCAGTGAGTGACTGCCATTTCGCTTTTATATATAGAAAAATTCGAGTACAGTAGGTCTCAACCCTGGAAAAACTCGCTGAATGACTCTTGTCGTCTGTGGATAATAAAAAAGTGCTTCTGTGGAAAATCAAAATATCTCATCCCCGAAATTCATAAACTGAGGTATAGCCTGCTGTAAAATATGAACACGATCTGGAAGATAAAGAAACATTGAGGGTTTGTAAAGTAAATTATTCATCATTGATCAAACATATTAATAATTAATTGAAAGCTAATCATTATTTTACACTTTTGAGCGATTAGTGACTGCAATTTTGTTATTCAATTGGTTTGCAGACAATCGAAATTAAAACTTCTCTGTTCTCAAATGTTTGGACTGAGAATTGGACCTGAATTCAAGTGTATAAAACATAACTAGAAAAAGATAAAGATAAAAGATAACCTACTTTTTGGACTATGTAGAGTGTATAAATGAAAATTCGGGGAAGAAACAGTTTTGGGCTGTGCCTGTTAGTCCTTCCCCAATCATTTTAAAGAATTGTTTCTTTTTATCAACAAATAAATAACGAGCGAAGCTTGTTGCCCCGATATTACTATAATAAAGGAAAGAACTGGTTCATGCACGAACGGGATAGTGAAATTATGTTTGACGCATCATCACGTTTAAACTACTGGACTATTCAACTTGAAATTTTGTATAAGCTTTTGGTTTCTGCTTCACAATAATTATTCAAATATTCGAATAATAAAAACATTTTTCCATTTAATTCAAAAGCAAGAACCCAACCTCCTAACCTAACCTTCCACCTTTCAAACCATTAAGGTTTCTTAATTTTTTAGGCAGTGTTTATATTTTACACTTCGGCGTATACAGTTTGTGAATTCCGGTGATAATATATTTTTCAGATTATCAATTTGTGTAGATACAAACAATATTATTATAGTAGTTTCAAATGACATTTTATCGTATATCATAGTACTCTCAAATGCTTACTTACTTTCTTATTCTATCCTATACTATTGAACGAGCAATTTCTGTTTAGATGTTTTTATGCTTATATTTATATCTATCTGTTTATGACCGGATCTCGAAAACGATTCTCACGAAATCTGGAACAAAGTAGGTTTATGATATGAAAATTCGATTGCACTAGGTCTCAACCCTGAGATAACTCGCTGAAGAACATTAAAAGGATAAATACGTTCTTGGAGAAACAGCTGGAAATTTTGTCGTCTGTCGATTCCGTAATGGAAGAGAGTACTCATTCACTCTCTTGTGTGGGATCATCCAGCTGATCTAACGAGAAGAAAAATCCAGCAAGAGAAACTTATTTTCGTTTATTTCTCTTTTTTTAGAAAACATGTCTACTTCAGAAAGTCCAAAATAGTAACTAGATGCTGTTAGTGTAGAATAGTATATAGTATAATAATAACAAATATCTTAGCAAACATAGTATATCATTCTGAATCTAATTCATTTGTAATTCATAATGTGTTCGTGTTTTGAAGTGTGAATAGATTGTTATTTTGATGAGTGATAGTAGCTTAACCTAGATTTTGTTTTGGACTGTAGTATACATTTGAAAAGGGACAGTTTTGGGCATAAGCCTGTTGTGCCTCCTCATATAACTGTAAAAGTAATTGAACGACTGAGAAAATTAATAAATAAATATCAACTATAAATTCAATCTTTGGTTACAAATTTTCTATGCTTTTACACTCCAGAGCTCCAGAGCAAAGCTCGGTCCCCCGATATTTGAAATCATGTTATGTTGTAAGGTCTATGTTCTGCGTTAAAGCCTGTAAAATATCCAGTCTGCATAAATGAAGTAATTGAGTCAACCAATCAATGTTTAACCTGTAAAATGAGTCACAGAGCTATTTTGAAGACTGCAATCGCGTCGAGACTCAGACTCAAGATTCAAGACTCAAGATTCAAGACTCAAGATTCAAGACTCAAGATTCAAGACTCAAGACTCAAGACTCAAGATTCAAGACTCAAGATTCAAGACTCAAGATTCAAGACTCAAGATTCAAGACTCAAGATTCAAGACTCAAGATTCAAGACTCAAGATTCAAGACTCAAGATTCAAGACTCAAGATTCAAGATTCGAAATTCAAGACTCAAGATTCAAGACTCAAGATTCAAGACTCAAGATTCAAGACTCAAGATTCAAGACTCAAGATTCAAGACTCAAGATTCAAGACTCAAGATTCAAGACTCAAGATTCAAGATTCGAAATTCAAGACTCAAGATTCAAGACTCAAGATTCAAGACTCAAGATTCAAGACTCAAGATTCAAGACTCAAGATTCAAGACTCAATGGCCCATATCAATGAAACCAGAGAAAATGCTCATGAGCAAGAGCATGGAGCATAAGGTTTTGCTCATGAGCGAAAGCTAGAAGCAAAAGCATTTGCTCATTTTTATAGGAATAAGCTTTACCTCATACTCTTATCTTATGCTCTTGAACTCTGGAGCAAATGCTAACGTATTTTAAAGATTTTTCATCAGCTGATTCGCTTTTGTAGCCTCACTTTGTTTTTATAGCTCACGGAAGCGCTAAATATGCAAGTAGGGGGCACCGCTTGTGTTTGCGTCGTCTGCTCTGTTTTCTATTTATGAATAGAGTTTTAGGTTAGTTGAGTTTAGAATTTTTAAATAATAGCGTGAAAAAATGTAATCTCTATAATGATCTTCAGCATATTCTTGTAATATCATTAGCCTTCTTATAATCGTGTAGACTCTCATCTTCTTAAATGCCTCATTTCTTTAATAATCTTCAGCATATTCTTATAATATCAATAGCCTTCTTACAATCGTGTACACTCTCATCTTGTGGAAAAATGTCATCTCTATAATTATTATTATTATTATTATTACTATTATTTTTACTAAACCTTAGTGTCCGGTTTCCCATTAGGGAACTTTGGACTATATACGGCGAGGTGGAACTACCCTTGGGTCTCCCCACCATTCAAAGCCATACGCCAATAATAATAATAATAATAATAATCTTCAGCATATTATCAGTAGCCTTCTTATAATCGTGTACACTCTCATCTTGTAAAATGTCTATTTCCTATTCTGTAATGGCTATCTTTATATCAGGTATCTTTTGAAGCTATCTTTTGTATTTATTGTTCCGTAGGAATAATGGTGATATATATCATGGTTGAATCTAAAAACTGTTTCATAGTTCTCAACTATTGTTGTGATCGTATCTGATATAGTTTCCTCTTCCTCATACGAATTAGCCATTTTACTAAGAGCAAAAGGTGATAAGCTGCTCTAGACTAGACTCACCTTTCTCGAAGCATTTGCATCAAAAGTTGAGCAAATGTTCTAGTTTATTCCTACAATTTTGAATATAAGCTTCTACTTTTGAGAAAGTGCTCAAACTATTTTTTGATGAGCATGAGCAAAAGGTTTTGCTCACGTTTATCATAGAAAATGAAGCAAATGCTCCATATTTTCGAAGTATAAGCAAATGCTCAACTTCATTCATATGGCCCAATATTGAAGACTCAAGATTCAAGATTCATGACTCGAGATTCAAGATAAATGTCGCAATATTCAATATTTAAGACTCAAGATTCAATATTCAAGACTCATGACTCAAGACTCAAGATCCAACCACAACTATTGCCTTATCACTCTGATTTCAAAGTGCTTTTAATGGAAGGGAACGACTGCTGGCTTATCTTTCAAGAGTGCTTACATTGGGACCAGATAGGCGTGAGAAAATAGCACTCAATCACATCAGACGCTGAGAGAGAGTCAATTTGTGAAGACAAAGAAAAAACATGCAAGGAGAGAAAGCAAGATGGTGGGATATGTGGCTGGGAAGAAGGGAACTCAGCTGACAATAGAGATACTGAAAGTGTGGTAAGTGATGATCTAGACTTCGATTTAGACTCAATTACAAAACAATCTCTATCCAGAACTGAAACTGGTTTTCACGTGTCTTATGAAGAAAATTACAACTTTACACGATTCCGTGAAATTCATGAGTAATAGCTTCGACGAAGTTCTATCACGTGTAAAAGGAAATGATAGTAAAATAGCATCTTTGGAAAAACGTTTAGTTATAAAAGACAAGAAAATCGAGGATCTGAATACAAATGAACTCTATTGAACAATACGGTCGTAGAAATAATATAGAAATCTTTGGACTTGAAGAAAATCAGGATGAGAATGTTTATGAGCTAGTGACAAAAACTGTTGAAAAATTGTACCTGAGTTTGTGATAGGAGATATTGATATTGCGCACCGTTTACCGACTAGAAATAAGAAACAAAATAATTCTATCATTGTCGTTCTGAAAAGTAGGAATTTGAAGGAAAAAATTGTAAGTTCTGCTCGAAAGGCCCTAAAATTAAGCAATCTCAGATAATTTCCTCCTGTTCTAAGAATGATCAATTGGTGTTTGTATCTGAAAATCTTTCCGCCTATTTCAAAAACCTAAAGTGGCTGACCAAGCAGCAAGCTGTTAAGCATGGATACAAATATGTATGGTACAGAAATGGAAAGATTCTAGTTCGTAAGATGAAAAGGAGCCTGTCATTGAGATATTGAGGGATAATGACCTCACTAAAATCGTTTGAATTATTTCAGAAGCATTGTTAGATATGCATTTTCATTTTTGATTCGTGCCAATGTTTGATCATGAAGGAGACGAATCCGTTCATGATTGTTTACTCAAAATTTTGCAATGAATTGAATCCAGACTCAGATTCATTTGTTAAGAGAGTATTTTCCATGATGTTACTGAGCTCGAATTGTTTGTACCTCTTTCTTCTTCTTTAGGGACCATAGACATAATATGAATGGTGTCAAATCCAACTTCAATTCACTTACTCTCAATATAAGAAAATCCAGTTGCACTTTGATGAATTCATACTAGCTTATGATAAATTTATTCAATCACTTGACTTGATATTTTTTACAGAGTACAAACTAAATCTTACCTGATGGATCATTTCAAAATTGAGGGTTTCATAAGCATTTCTGGTTGCGAGAAAATAGAGGTGGTGGTGGTGTTTGTATGTTCTAAGAATTGTTTTATTTTTGAAAGGATAGATTATAATTGTTACTTTTGAAAATGTTCAAGGATTTATACGTTCTAGTATTAATGCAAATTCAAAACTTATTTCTTGGGTATTTATCGCCCTCCTAATTTATCTAAGTCTAATTTTATCAAAGAGCTCAATGAAATATTAATAAAGTACCCATTGATTGTAAATTCTTGTTGTCAGTGATATCAACTCAATTTGAATGAGGATAGGTCTTCTATTATAAAGAATACTTAGATACGCTCTATTCCATGGGATTGTTAGAGGTATTTGGAGTAATACAAGAGAGGTTTTCCTGCAGGGAGCATCGGTTAGATCTTGTTTAGATCATTATTTTGTTCGATGGATGAAGTATGATGAACCAATCTATACTGGTGTAGTAAAAAGTAGAATAAGTGATCATTTTTCTGTTTTATGTTCATGTCCAATAGATCAAAATCTTAGTGTGAATTCAACTATTGGGAGTGATTATAAATATATTTACTTAAAAAATGAATAAATCGTTACCTCAGCGATATTGATGTTAATAGCATTTTAAGTTTGAATAGCTGTGATGAGCTCTATAATGAGTTATGCCGAGTCTATGACTTGGGATATGAAAAATCAAAAATCAAAGTTAAAACAAATCTCAAGTTAAACTTAAAAAGAATTGGATGACTCTAGAGTTGCATAGGAGATTGAAAGAAAGGGATAATTTGTATAGACACTCGGTACACCAGAGGGCTTGGAAGCATATAAGAAATATCGTAACAAATTAAATAAGATTAAAAAGGCAAAGGCTAGATTTCAAGAAAGCGTTGTGACACTTTATCTTTTAATAAAATTGTACAGTCCATGAGTGAAATTGGTTTGTCAAGACGAGGTATTAACTGGTTAATAGATTATTTGAATAACCGAAAGGTTACTGTTAAAGTAGGAAAATCCTACAGTCGCCATGATTTGTCACCTCGGTGTGCCCAAGGTCCAATCTTGGACCATTGCTTTATCTGGTGTCAGTAATCACAATGGTTGGTGTTTCAAAGAAACTAGATATTCAGTATGCTGATGACACAGTTATGGTAGCCAGCCACACAAGTTTTGATGAAGCAAGAATATTGCTACAAAGAGACTTTGATAGAATGCAAAGATGGATCCATGATAATGGCTTGACTTTGAATTTTAAAAAAACCACTTGTATGCATATGAGACCGCCACGTCAAACCTCAAAGTCCACTAATATTACTATGCATTCCTTAAATTGTCTACATGAGAATAACTTTGGACTCCTTGTACTTGTAATGAAAAGGTCAAACAATTACAATTCAAGTATCTAGGTATTTTCATTGATGATTGTTTAAAGTGGGGTCCTCACATTGATAGTGTATGCCAGCGTCTTCGCTCATGTCTATTTGGTTTATATAACTTACAGCGATCTGTCTCAAAGAAGACATTGATAGTTGTTTATAAAGCCCTAGCTGAATCCGTAGTAAGATACGGTGTCAATGTTTGGGTAATGCAAGTGGCTATGAAATTGATAGAGTTAAGAGATTACAAAATTCCTTGCTGAAAATAGTTCATTCAAACAAGAGAGTTACCCTAAGCCAAATTTGTTTAAAAAATATAGCATTCTTCCTGTAAACGAGCTTTTCAGATATGATATCTTATTAAATAATTATTTTTCTAATAACTTTAAAATGTCAAGTAGAATTTTGCATGAGCGAAGACAAGGTGCTGCTTATAGAGGTTTATTGTGCCCGAATACAATAATTATCATGGTAAATGTGAACTTAGTTATTTACCAACTATTTTCAATGAGTTGCCAGATGATTTAATTGGTCTGGATAGAATTTCAATTGTTAAGATAAGATGAAACACTTTCTTTAAATAATTGAGTGAATTTGAATGATTTTCATAAATTCTTTCTTTTTTATATATATTTTTTCTTGTGTATTATTGTTTGTGATAAGCAACAACTGAAATCCCATTGTTTTATTATTTTATTGCTACACAATACAATTAAATGAATTATTATCATGTATCAATTATTTTGATTGTATCAAGATTGATTGTATCAATGTACTATTTCTTTGGTTTTTTTTTAATATAATGTAAAACTTGACTCCTCCAGTCAAACCTCCTTTAGAAGGTTTTGGAGAATTTATAATTCGTCTGGTTTATAATATTTGAAATGTTCTACTAAAAGGGAATCTTCTTATCTTTGTCATTCTTGCTTTTTTTTATTATTCTTCATTTGTTTTGTTTGTAGATTTCTTTTTATAAGTGTTTTTTCATTTTTGTTTGTTATATTTTCTATAATAAACTCCCTTCTTCTGGGGTACCAGGACGAAGGAAAAAGGAAAGGAAAGGATTATTATTATTATATTATTATCATTATTATTATTATTTATTATTATTATTATTATTATTTATTATTATTATTATTACTACCTTAGTGTCCGGTTTCGCATTAGGGAACATTGGACTATATACGGCGAGGTGGAACTACCCTTGGGTCCCCCACCATTCAAAGCCATACGCCAATAATAATAATAATAATATAATAATAATAATAATAATAATAATAATAATAATAATAATAATAATTATAGAGATGTCATTTTTCCACAGATGAGAGTGTACAAAAAGAGTTTCATAGTTTGTTCATAGAAAGAGTTTCATAGAAAAAGAGTTTCATAGTTCTCAACTATTGTTGTGATCGTATCTGATATAGTTTCCTCTTCCTCATACAATTAGTTAGCCATTTTACTAAGAGCAAAAGGTGATAAGCTGCTCTAGACTAGACTCACCTTTCTCGAAGCATTTGCATCAAAAGTTGAGCAAATGTTCTAGTTTATTCCTACAATTTTAAATATAAGCTTCTACTTTTGAGAAAAATGCTCAAACTATTTTTTTGATGAGCATGAGCAAAAGGTTTTGCTCACGTTTATTCATAGAAAATGAAGCAAATGCTCCATATTTTCGAAGTATAAGCAAATGCTCAACTTCATTCATATGGCCCAATATTGAAGACTCAAGATTCAAGATTCATGACTCGAGATTCAAGATAAATGTCGCAATATTCAATATTAAGACTCAAGATTCAATATTCAAGACTCATGATTCAAGACTCAAGATCCACCACAACTATTGCCTTATCACTCTGATTTCACAGTGCTTTTAATGGAAGGGATCGACCGCTGGCTTTTCTTGCACCAGTGCTTACATTGGAACCAGATAGGCGTGAGAAAATAGCACTCAATCACATCAGACGCTGAGAGAGAGTCAATTTGTGAAGACAAGAAAAAACTGCAAGGAGAGAAAGCAAGATGATGGGATATGTGGCTGGGGAGAAGGGGACTCAGCGAACAGTGGGAAAAATAATAGGGAGAGCAAGTGATTAATTCATGAATCATATTTATTATTTGGACTGAAGAATTTCTCAACAATCGGATGAATGAAGATAGAAGATAGAATCAGCAAAACTGTGGTATTGATAATTATTATATAATCCTATTATATCAAGCGAGCAATTTATGTAAATATATATTTAAATGGTTATGTGATTATCTGGTTATCTGGTTATACAAGGTGGGTGAAAAGTCCGAGAACGGCTTATATCTCACACACAAAGGTGATTTCATGGTGGGTGTGATTGGGGATCCTACTCAAACTGAAAATCCTATTTTCACTATAACTTCGAAAATCTGGTCCGCCATATTGGATGCAACTTTGTTTTAAATGGGAAGTTGTCATGCGATACGTGATTTCGATACGAAATTACAATAAGAAAAAAATGGTTAAAACCGCACATCGAAATATCTGAAACTGTTCAGAGGATATTCACATTATTAATCAATACATTCAAAGCAGAATAGAGAGAAAAAAGTCCGAGAGCGGCTTGGTATTTCATGCACAAAGGTAATTTGATGGTGGGTGTGATCAGGGATTCTACTCAAATTGGAAATACTACTTTACTATGACTTAAAAAATCTTGTCCGCCATCTTGGATCCAAGTTTATAGATACAATATCATTCTCAACTATGATTGTGGAAAGAACAATAGGCTTGAAGTCCAAAACTGTTCCTTACCCTCAACCTGTCTTCAATGAAGTTGTCTCCTTGAAGGTCCATCATATTCTTCAAAAAACCTTTTCAATCCAGTTGCACCAATCAATATTCCTTCCAGCTATACTTCACACTTAACAATCAAAGCATACAATCTAGGAGACGACTTGCAAGCTCTTCAATTTATTAACTTGCTCCTAGAACGAAATCCTGAAACTTCCTTGTCACTATCGGAGTATCTGTAACAAACTTCTCTCGATGCAGTACTCTTGAAATAACTTGTATGCAGTGAATTGTTGCAAGTTCCAAGACTGCATAATTTAGCCGGCTGAAACTCTGGTGAATGGTTTCTCTCCCTTCCACCACTTCTACTATTCACTCTTCCCTCATTCTCTTATTTTCTTATTCTCTTATTCTCCCATTCGCACCAATTCTCTCACTCCCTCATTCTCCAATCTCCCAAATTAGGGTGTAAGCTATAGAGAATAGGGTACAGGGTCTGAGGTATATCGTATAGGGTATACGGTACAGAGAATCAATAATAAGTATTATTCTCTACAGCAAATAAGTATCTGCTCAATAATCCGCAATCTGAGAATTGCGCTCTAGCTCTCAGCAAGCTGAACCTGCTAGCTAAATACAGTATATCAATTTCAATTATGTGGTAATTGAAGTTTAGAGTATAAGGTTTTAGGTGTAGGATTTCTGAATCACGAGCCTGTAGCTGCGAAAGGATTTTTAGCAATTCTGAAACTGCTAAACAGGATTTCCGCGCTAATCTGGTGACTGCGCGCCGGTTATTAAGGGCTAATCTGTGACAGCCCTTAAGGGTATGGGAATCACTCTCAATCGTCCGAAACGCTTTTAAATTAATAGTCAGTATGTCGACCATCATGAGAGGATAAAAAAGATTTTTCACAGACACAACCTGTAGAATAATATCGGGAAGACAACAGTCTGTCGTTGTCGGGGTAGGAAAGGATTTTTCCAGGATTTTCCACAAGGAAAATATCGAGTCAGAGACTCCTATTTCAGGAAAAGATTTCAATGGGCTTTTCCAAGTAATTGCCAGTCTAAGGACTACCACAAAATCGATCTCCAATTTGCAACTGAGATCACGGGAAAATTCGTGAATTTTCCACAGGGAAAACCAGCAAATAATATTTGCTATAGAAGGAGACGGGTTTATAGGAATTTTAGAAAGGATTCGCGGTTCTGAAAACCTGCGACTAGGATGATCTCGAATCTGGAACTGAGATCAGGAAGGATTCTAGAACAGGAAGAATTAAGAAAAAAAAGATAAAGTACGTCGCAGTCTACCAAGTTCGACAAGGAAGTTCTCAAGCTGTACCTGAGAGCTAGAAGGATTTTAGAATAGGAAAAATTGAGAGAGAAAGAGAAAGGACGTCGCAGTCTGAATGACTATGACCTGGACAAACTCAAGCTGCACCTGAGTTCTCTAGGAAAAGGATTGGAATTTCCACTGGGAATTACAGCAAGTCAGAAACTGCTAAGCAAAGTTAAAATACAGGGTCACTCTATAGTATGAAAGCTAAGCAAGAAAAATTTACTCAAAATGATAATTTCTCTGCAAGGACAAAAATTAATCGAGAAAACTGTTCTCAGAAAGGAGAGGGGTTTCCCCACAAGAATAAAAATTAATTGAGAAAAAATCCCCCAGGAAGTTCTATCTTCGAGTTGTTTGGAACTTGTCCTACTCTACATTAACACACAAAATAGAATAATTCCCTTAGAAATAACTAGTACTGGGAATGTCGTAAGGAGAGGAGATTCGCGACCCATTCACACGCTCAACCACCAAACAACTGACTCTCTCCCAGGTCTCCTTGAAGCAGTACCGGGTCGCTGAAAATTGGGTGGCCGGGGGAAAAGAGATTGCCGACCAGTAGGAGTTTCAAGAGACGATCACGCCACTGGTCATGTGACAGCTACTCCTGATGTTGAGGGTGCAACTAATGATGACAATGCTATTAATTACTATACTAAATTAGTCCGGTAAACAATCTTTCTATTCCAGAAATTTCATTAAGAACGATACCGACCCGACTCGGTAGCCGCTTATCATTTTGATGATACGGGTGCTGCTGCTGCAATTATAGATACAAGAACGCTCAGACTAGTGAACAAGATCTGGAAATTTCTGGTTATGATGAATCTGTTGCTGATGATTTATAGGGGTTGACGGCGATGGTGATGATGTACATTTACAACTACAAGTCCAACAAAATATATCTGGAAGTCGACCCAACTATTCTTGTTCTAAAAAGAATGAATTCGCTGAATTCTATACTAGATGACGGTTCTCCATCTGTCACAGAAATTCACTTTGTGACACCCTCATTTCCTCTTTCTCTCATTCTCTCATTCCCTATTTCTCTCATTCTCTTATTCTCGCATTCTCTCATTCCCTATTTTTCTCATTATTTCATTCTCTCACCCTCCTATTCTCTCATTTTCCCATTCTCCTATTCTCTCATCTTCCCATTCCATCATTCCCTCTTTTTCTCATTCTCTTATTTTTTCATTCTCTCATTCCCTATACCTCTTATCGTCTTATTCTCTCATTCGATCATTCTCTCATCCTCCCACTCTCTTACTCTCTTATTCTATCATTCTCTAATTCTCTTTTTTTCTCATTCTCTCATTCCAGATTCCTCTTATTGTCTTATTCCCTCATTCTCTCATTCTCCATCTCCGCCTCTGTCATCGATTTCTTTCCTCTTATTCCTCATGATTCCTCTGTCATCCATCTCTCTCCCTAGACTTGTATGTTCTTTCACCACTCTTAACTAAGGAAAAATGGAGTTTTGTTCCATTTGTACAGTTGAACTTGTATTCTTTGTCAATACTCTAAGGGCTTGCTCTACCCTTCCAAAATGAGAGAGAAATATTTCCATGAACTGGGAATCCTTTTTTAACAAGATTTGCGACTGTATATCGACAAGGAATATGAGAGAATGCCTTGAAATATAACGGACCAGATTCGTTCAATAGTAGTTATTAGCTGTACTGAAAGCCAGTTACACAAATCCATTTTTGGACAATTTTCTCCGTCCTTATAAATTCTATTGGATCAAACAGATGATGTTTGTCAAGTTCCGTTCAATCTGATAGAATTCATAAGAAAGAAGAAGAAGAAGAAGAATTTTATGAAAAGGAGAAGAACACGAACATGAAAAAAACTACAAGGCGAATAACAACAAGGAGGAATATTATCAAAAAAAAGTGGAGAGACAGAACTAAAATAGCAAAGAAAAAAATCATAGCGAAGCAGAATAAAGAGCGTTCGGAAGAACAGAATAATAGTGAGGAGGAATAGAAGATCTTAGATGGATGAAGAAGAAGAAGAAGAAGAAAGAAGAAGAGAAGAAGAAGAAGAAGAAAGAAGAAGAGAAGAAAGAAGAAGAAGAAGAAGAAGAAGAAGAAGAAGAAGAGAAGAAGAAGGAAGAAGAAGAGAAGAAGAAGAAGAAGAGAAGAAGAAGAAGAAGAAGAAGAAAGAAGAAGAAGAAGGAGAAGGAGAAGAGTTTTATGAAAAGGAGAAGAACACGAACATGAACACTAAAACTGCAAGGCGAATGAGAACAAGGAGTATAATGATACAAAAAAAAAACAAGAGAAGAGACAGAACTGAAATAGCAAAGAAGAAAAATCGTGAATAAGACCGATCGGAAAAACAGGAATAATAGTGAGGAGGAATAGAAGACCTTAGATGGATGGTGTTGAACAGCATTGGTAATGTGTGAATGTAATTCGTCTGCTGCTGAATCTCGCGCCTCCTCAAATCTTTGCCACGACCCAGTTCGATCTTCTCACCCACCGGGGAAATCACCTCCTCACTCTCTCTCACTCACTCCCACTGCTCATCAATTCTCCCCCTCACTCACTCTCGTCCTATCTTGGGTTGTCAGCGATTTGAGACGGTGGCGGCGTGATGAATGATTCCATGTGTCGACTGGCGGAGGGAATTTGTGTCCTTCCGGAGAAGAAGATAACAAACTGGGAAAGAAAATAGGATAGGGTGGGTGAGAGAGAGTGATAGAAGGATGGGAGTATAGGAGTAGGAAGCGAAAGATTAGTGATTAGGCCAAGTTGAAGAAAACGAAGAAACGAAGAAACGAAGTGTGGAGAAAAGTGTTGAAGTACAGTCCCGATCCTGTAGCCTTTCCTATCGGCCGAGGGCTACTATAGTGAGGTCCACGTTATAATGGCAGTGGATAAAGATTGGAGAATAGCGATGCCGATTCTCTGCATTAGGTAATTATATTCCAACACTGTCGAAAACATAATTGGCATCGTTGTGGACCTAGAAAGGATAGTTCCACCGGCTTTGTCAAATGATAGCAAAACCAAAGTTGATCAAATACTGTCATTATAACGTGGACCTCACTATAGACTAGAATACTACCCATTCAAAAACATTCAACATTTTAAAAAATCTGGTGTTGCGCACTCACACAACTTTCCTTGCCGTTATGAAAATTGATCAACTGACGCTAGTGTTCACGCACATCTCAACTCTCAAGTCATAGCCACCTCTAAGACAAGGTCGCGGCCTACGATATTGCAACGTCGCAGCGTAGGCGGAGAATCTAATACATGATTGGTGAAAAAGATTTTAAAAAATACCAGCTGATCTTTTTCACCAATCATGTATTAGATTCTAGGCCTACGCTGCGACGTTGCAGTATCATAGCCCGGGGCCTTGTATTAGAGGTGGCTATGATACTATTCGAAGATCTAAGCCAGCTGGTGACAGGACAATAGCGCTGCACACACATGAAGTCTGCTATCTGATCCTAGTGAATGACTTAATGGAATCAACACTTGCCAACAGTTTGCAAATTGAATAATATCATTTTCTCGAACTTCGAGCTTATTTTCAATTTTAAGTGAAAATGTTACTGGACATTGATTGTAGAGTTTTTCATGCCCAGTCTTTCCCACTTGGATTTTTTTGTTCAAATTGTATCTGAAGCCTCATGATTGGGAAACTAAAAGCAAACTTTGCTTAGATGGGCGGAGCTCCTGAAATTTTTACAGATATGGGACTAGTGACAGTTGATAGAGCTTATTAATCAGAGCTTATTGATAGAGCTTTGATTTTATATTAGGTATAAATTTAATCAAAATCGTTGGAGCCGTTTTCGAGAAAATCGTGAAAAACCCTGTTTTTGACAACATTTTTCCATCTTAGCCGCCATCTTGAATTGCATTTGATCGAAATTTTTCGTGTTGAATCCTTATATTGTAGGAACCTTGAGTACCAAATTTCAAGTCATCCCGTTAATTGGAGATGAGATATCGTGTAAACAGACACACATACACTCATACACACACACACACACACACACACACCACACACACACACACACACACACACCAATACCAATACCCAAAAACCACTTTTTTGGACTCAGGGGACCTTGAAACGTATAGAAATTTGAAAATTGGGGTACCTTAATTTTTCGAAAAGC
>NC_052512.1:4729496-4768973 GCF_014356525.2 Nilaparvata lugens | reverse complement strand
AAACAGCTCTAACGATTTTCACATATTTGAATATAGTAGTTTATGATATAAAAATTTGATTGCACTAGGTCTCATCCTGGGAAAACTCGCTGAACGACATTAAAAGGATGATTCATCCTTGGTAAAACATATGATGATTTCGTCGTCTGTCGATAACAGAAGATGCGTGTGCCTTCTGTGAAGGTCTGTGAGAAGATGTCTGTCAGATGAAGGTCTGTCAGAAATGCGTGAAGTTCTGTGTGAGATCAGCTGTGTAGTCAATTAGCTTACCGTATGTCGCGAGAAATCTAGAAAATCCAATTGACTCGACAAAATGATCTGATTTGTAGACATGAGATGGTATATATAATAATATTCAAAAATGTCATCATTTCACAGTTCTAAGTGATTGGTGTGTCATTTTGTTATTCAATTTAGTATGTGAACAATCAAAATTAGAACTTTATGTTTTCAAATATTTGGACTGAAAATTTGACCTGAATTCAAGTGTATGGAGCATAACCTACTTTTTGGGATATATATAGTGTATAAATCAAAATTCGGGGAAGAAACAGTTTTGGGCTGTGCCTGTTAGTCCTTCCGATCATTTGAAGAATAGAGTTCTGTTTATCAATAAATAAAAATAAGAGCAAAGCTCGGTGCCCCGATATTTTATATTTGTATCTGGATATTAATGTTCAACGGATCTCGAAAACGGCTGCAACGATTTTCACGAAATTTGGACATAGTAGGTTATGATATAAAATTCGATTGCACTAGGTCTCATCCTTGGGAAAACTTGCTGAATGCTATTTAAAGGTTATTCATCCTTGGCTGAAAAAGCTGTGGATAGTAAAAAGTGAATGAGCGAGTGAGTATGTGAAAGATCAAAATATCGCATCCCCGAAATTCATGAGCTGACGTATAGCCAGCTGTGAAATATGAACACGATCATTTTAGAGAATTATTGTATTCTATCTATTGATAAATAAAAATGAAGAGCGAAGCTCGGTGCCCCGATATTAGGGAACAAACAAACACACACTCAATTTCATACATCTATATAAATTCAGCTGTTTTATAAAAGTAATTATCCATCTTTCACCGTTCCTTATAATAAAAATAATTATTGTGAACGTGCAGTTCCAATGCAGTATAACTCATGACTGCACCAGATAAGAAGAATATAATAATGAGTCAGTTAGAGAACTGAGGAAGAGTCGCAAAGAATTATATTCTTTGATATAGCCACTGTTCTTCCGTTGGCGAAGATTGCGTATGCCGACATTGGAATCTGGAAGCGGTTCAAAAAGCACCAGACCCACTTCCCCTAGAAATTTGGCTGCCAAAAGGAGGGCGAAAAGGAAAATCGAGAAGGAGAAAAGGGTGTGCACCCCCTTCAAACAGCTAAATCTGGGTGTTTATGGTTGAATATGATATTTCCCATACTTAAATATACTGTATTAGTGATATGAATAGAGGCAAATTCCTCTGGATTTTATTTTCTTTGAGTTCAAACCATTCCTTCCTTTTGTCTATCCTCGAAACTTGTTGGTTCAAATATGTTAGCTAGTAGCTTGAACTATTTATTTATTTATTTTCGGATTTGATAAGAATCATATAAATATGATCAGGAAAGAACGACAGGCATGGACCAAAACGGAATAACATGTCCGAAAAATGGGTTATGTTTAAACTGATGAAAATCCAAGTTCAATTTTCGTCCGAAAATAATTGACCGAGCGAAGTGAGGTCTAAGATTCAAGTCGGCGGTTTGACATTTCTCTTGATGTTTAAATGTTCGAATGTTCAAATATTTATATGTTGTGCATTTACGGCGAAACGCGTCAATAGATTTTCATGAAATTTTACAGGTATGTTCCTTTTTTAATTGTGCATCGACGTAGATACAAGGTTTTCGGGAATATTGCATTTCAAGGATAATTTATGAAAGGAAAAAGGAGCTTCCTCCATACGCAAATATTAGAGTTAAAATCAGACTATAGAATTATTCATCATAAATCAGCTGACATCATTACACATGTGTGGAGAAGCCAGTCCATTGCTGTATTTCCATAAGATCTACTATAGTTTCAATCAGGTAATTGTGGATGAGAATACTACTGAACTACTAGTATTTATATTAGCTAGAAATTTTGAATTTAGAAAGATATAACATCAGAATCAAATATTACAGTTAATTACCACTGCAATTTGAATAAATTAAGTTATTCAGAATATTCTAACGCCAAAAAAGTACACAACTTTTTTTTCAAAAATGTTGAATATTTTTGAACGGTTAGTATAGTAGTCTAGGGATCTTCCGTCGATAGGCAAAGCTACATGACCCGGACTATACATCTCGTGTCATAGTAAATTTTTACTCTACAGTCCCTCAATATGATAATGATACTAGTAGTTCTGTGAACAGTAGACCTCGCGCTCGGTAAGTTACATTGACCTGTTGTTATGTTTTCTCAAAACGAATAAATAATTTATTAATTAAAAATATCCAGAAAAAAAACTAAATAAACATAGGGCTTTCTGTCCTATCGTACCGTGACGTGTCGTGCCGGAATGTGAGTGTGAGCGATGTTATCAGGTCTGATGCAATCAACCCATCAGAGAACATTCTGTGTTGTCGTGTTGGAAAAAAATCGGTGTGTTGAAATTAACAAAATAAACTACCATAATGCTGATTTCCTACAAACTTCTTCCCTCACTTTTCATGATTCTAGAAATCAATTTCTTCTCAATAATATTTGTTGCAATTTTGATCATCAGATTGAAAAAGAAAAATGTAAAAAAAGTTTTCTATCAATAGCTCCAAACTCTAAACTAGAATCATGGCCTCAGCTTATGGAAAGACAAAGTTAGTAGACAACTAACTTTGATGGAAAGATACATTCTCAAGATGTTCGATGTTTTTGAACGGGTAGCATTATAGTCCACTGGACAGCTGATTTATGATGAATAATTCCATAGTCTGATTTTTACGGTAATATTGGCGTATGAAGGAGGCTCCTTTTTCTTTTTTATTATCCTTCTTGGAATGCAAAATTTCCAAAAACCTTGTCTATACGACGACGCGGAATTTAAAAAGGAACATACCTATCAAATTTCATGAAAATCTATTACCGCGTTTCCCCGTGAATGCGAAACATATAAACATATAAATATACTAGTAGCTCTGTGAACAGTAGACCTCGCGCTCAGTGAGTTACATTGACCTGTTGTTATGTTTTCTCAAGAATTAATAAATAATTTATCAATTAAAAATGTCTAGAAAAAATCCTAAATAAATATAGAGCTTTCTGTCCTATATCGTACCGTGACGTGTCGTCCCGGAATGTGAGTGTGATCGCTGTTATCAGGTCTGGCTGCAACTGTCTACAACGTTGATGGAAAGATACAATTTTCAAGATGTTCGATGTTTTTGAACGGGTAGTATTATAGTCAACTGTCCACTAACGTTAATGAAAAGATACATTTTCAAGATGTTCGATGTTTTTGAACGGGTAGTATTAGTCCACTGGACAGGTGATTTATGATGAATAAATAATTCTATAGTCTGATTTTTACGGTAATATTGGCGTATGAAGGAGGCTCCTTTCAATTTTTCATTATCCTTGAAATGCAAAATTTCCAAAAACCTTGTCTATACGTCGACGCGCAATTGAGAAGGAGCATACCTATCAAATTTCATGAAAATCTATTACCGCGTTTCGCCGTAAATGCGCAACATATAAACATTTAAAAATTCAAGCATTTGAGTATTTAAACATTAAGGACCGGTTTCCGAGCTCGGGATTTAGCTAAGTCCTAGACTTTAAACAGCTGGAGTCAGAATATTGGCTTTCCAAAACGGGACGGAGTTGCAGTCATTGTCATAGTCACGTTTGAATTAAATTAAAAAAAACTAGAAAATTGAACACAAAATAAAATAAAGAGAAAATAGTGTAAAGTTTCAGCTATTTTGAACTATCTAGGAATGTCTAATTTCGTCAAGGAAAAACGTTTCCAATTATAGAAATGAGAAAATAAGAACTACGACTACTGTTATAAAAGCTGCGACTACAGTTTTGAAAGTCAATTTTCTGACTCCATCTGCTTAAAGTCTAGGACTTGGCTGAATCCCGAGCTCGGAAACCGGCCCTAAGAAAAATGCCAACCGTCGACTTGAATCTTAGACCTCACTTCGCTCAGTCAATAACATAATAATGGCTTTCTACCTTGATTCAGTACCTCGTAATATGTAGTATACTTTTTGAGCGGTACTTTGAGATATACTTAATAGAGGTTTAACTGTAGTATGTGACATATGAATACTTTTCAAATGAATGAATGAATGAATAAAGTGATTCATCTATAAGAATGAGCTAGATTTTTTTCTATTTTTTCTAATAGGCGCTCTTATACATATATCCAGAATAGAACAATACGCTTAAAGGTGCGTACAGATATACGCGCCGCGAACATGAGCAATTCACTTTTAATCAGCTGACTAAATCTGTATTTTTACAGAAACGGTATAAGATATAGATATAAAAAGCTTGGCATCAGCTGATTAAAAATAAATTGCTTATGTTCGCGGCGCGTAAATCTGTATGCACCTTAAGAGGACATCAGTCCAATAAAATTCGAGTAAACAGATTTCAAATTTGCACCCTAATCGTAGGTGTTTTATGGGTCGGGATCTTGTTAAGATAACAACAGCGTTTAGTAGAATTGTTGAAGATCGTGTAGTAGTGGAGAGGGTTGGAGAGAGGATCAAATGGCGGCAGATTGTGGGACAAATCGCCAACTGGCCTCGATTAGCAGAGGTTCTAACAGCACAATAAATCTAATTAATGTCTGGTGTTAATGGTCCCTCGAGCAATTGCAATCGCCAGGCGAAATCTTTATCGAGAAAGTTTTCCAGCTCGCAATCACAAACTGGTGAATGAATTTCAGCAGCTGGTAAATGAATAAAATCGTACAATCTGTACAATCCTTTTGCATTTTCGAGCAACTCGATCGAACGTACAACACTCACACTGGGAAGCGAAATCGTGCGAGCGGTCGGATTATTGTTTCCATCAATTCACCTACATTGATAAATGGAAGCTCCTATTGATGGGAATTGTTATTTCAGCTGTTATGAAAGTGGATTCCCTGGAAGGGAAGGACAATTGTTTATACCTATTGAAACTAAAATAACATCGAATGTATGGCATTGACAGTCCCAAACTCGGTTTTGACGGAATTTCAGCATCAGTGAGGAATTCATCACTGATTGGATAGAATTATGATGATCGTTTTCACAATTATCTACTATTCCAAGAGTATATTATGATGAGTTCTATGAATAACATGCAATCAATCTATAACGCAAAATGTTTTGGAATGTTACGTGCATATTTGACAAGAGCTTCATCAGAATGTTTATTATAATTTACATCAACCGTGAATATTGACCATCAGGTATCATAGCTATTTCTTTATTTATATTCACCATTTCAATAATGTTGTCTGTGAAACAATATGCATTACGCAATACAGTAGACCCTTGATATAATACCCTTTAGTAATAGGAATTGATATTTTTAACTATTCAATTCAAGATAATATACCGTCAATAAGTATGCTGAGTTCTGTCCTTGAAAATGAAGCCCTTCGCTTTGTATTTTATAATCAAGGGATTAGAAATATTGATTACTTGGAAATACCCAGTCAATTTAATAACAGCGATACTGAGTATCCTGCTGGTTCATTTGAGGGTATGTCAAAGTACGGAAGATATATTAATAAAATGATAGACCTGCGTAATCTCCTTGAAAAGGCGGATGCTGAAAATGCTAAAATATATAAAGAAGTTCTCAATAGTATATACAAAGACGTAACGAACAAAACAATTGATGCTGTGAAGAGAAAAAATATGAACATATTTGATAATGATATGAAGAAATTTTTATTCAAAACAAACACTTTTTACAGAATGGGGTATAGTCTAGAAGAAGGAGGCAAATATGTTGAATTCCTAGAAGCCGAAAATAAGTTCAAAACCACTGAAAATACATATTAGTCACTAAAGATACAGAACTTATGCTGGATGGCGAGCTAATAACTAAAATAAATAAAATACACATCAACAAGCCTCTATTCCCACAAGTCAGTTGGATAGAAGGAGTACCTGGCTGTGGAAAATCTACATATATCATAAGAGAACACACGCCAGGAAAAGATCTAGTATTAACTCAAACTAGAGCAAGCATTAAATATATAAGAGAATCAGTCTCAAGACGTTACACAAAAGAGAACTTATCTATCCAGCTTAAATTAGATTATAGGACAGTAGCATCCTACATAATTAATAATTCGGGCAAAAAATATGAAAAAGTTTACATTGATGAGGGACTAATGATGCATGCGGGATACATCGGATTTATTGCAGATTGAGTGGAGCAACGGAAATTATAGTAGTAGGTGACTCCAACCAGATACCTTACATAGAAAGATCTCCAGTAGTTACCAGTGGAACAAAATTTCAGATTACTGTGAGCCTGAGGAATATATAACAATGACTAAGCGGTGTCCTGTAGATGTCTGTTTTGCCCTTCAATCATTCTACCACGAATCAGCACAAAAAAACCCCAAATAAAATCTATACTTCCAACTTTCAAAAACGGCGAAACTCATCAGCTGAAGGAAGATACTCTGATACTGACATTTACGCAAAATAGAAACAAATTCTAAGTGATTCAATGAAAAAATATAAGTCTCAAAGAATTAACACAATTCACGAAGCACAGGGGCTCACATCAAAGGATGTAGTATTAGTGAGAATTGACACAAGAGACAATACAATTTATAACAGTGTGCCGCATGCTATTGTTGCAATATCCAGGCATACAGAAAGTTTCAGGTATCTAACAACAGGCTACAATGATGAAGTTCAGGACATAATTGATAGAGTGAAGGACAGGACAGGAGAAGAGCTTTTGTCATGGAATCGAGAAAGGTTGTTGAAAGGAGAAGCTAATACTAACAAAATTGATCATGGCTGATATCGATGAAATCCTTACATCACTGGAAACTGATAACTTCACTCCAGAAATCGATGACTACATTAATTTTGTTCCTTCCATAAATGGAAAAAATGTTGAATTTTTAAATATTTTTTCAACTAATATCCGTAGCCTCCATGCAAATTTCAACCAGCTCATTTGTTGTATAAACAGCTTAAAAACTGATATACATGTAATTGTTCTAACCGAAACTTGGCATACCGAGAACATGCCATTCACTTACAAGATCTCAGGTTTCACCGAAGTAAATAAATGCTCAAAGATGAACAAATGCGACGGTCTGTGCATTTATGTTAGAGATAATATTGATGTCTGTGAGATTGCCTGTAACATAGTTGATGCCAACTCTTTGTGCTTGGAATTGAAAATGTCGGATGAAAAATTTTTAGAATTATAGGAATTTATAGATCACCTAGAAATCAAAACACTGAGAATTTTATCAGCAGTCTAAATAACTTCCTCGATAATATACCTAATTCAATAACTGTTTGCGTGGTTGGTGATATAAATAATTATATTCAATCAACTAGCACACAGGTTCAGGAATACCTGCATATTTTACTGAGCAGAGGTTATAAGTCTTATATAAATGGGAGTACTAGAGTCTCGACCACAACTGAATCGTGCATAGATCACATATTTTTCAAAAATAACAGCAAATTCAACTATATTTTTGGAAATATTTTCAAAACAACAATAACTGATCATTATTCTGTACTATTACACTTGGGTAATGAGAAAAATCCTGAAACCACTTCACATAGAAACAGGCCTACAAATAACGTTAAAATTGCATACAACTACAAACTAATTGCTGAAAAATCGGAAAAAGAAAATTGGAATACTATTTTTGGAAATGATGATACTATAGATACCCTAGTTGACAATTTTGTGGATCGTATAAATGGTTTTATGGATTCAAGTAAAACAGAGAAGTATATTCCTCGCCTAAAGCGTCCCTTGAAACCTTGGATTACGGACGGAATAATAAGATCAATTATTATACGGGATAGAATGCATGATAAAATAAGAAAAGGCCCTGCAGATGCTGATTCGATAAATACATACAGAGTTTATCGTAATACATTGAATAGGCTCATAAGTGAGGCGAAGGATAACTATTATAGGGATAAAATAAAACAATGTAACACCAATAGTTCAAAGCTTTGGAGGTGTATTAATGAGGCTATCGGGGAGGGGAAGAAAGAGTGTTGTAAAATTGGAGTTGATGCCAAGAGGTTGAATGACTTTTTCACCAATGTTGGGGAGAGACAGGCTAAAACTATAAACAATGATCCCACAAGCTCTCCAAATTTCAATTTCAACAACGATGTAATTGAAACTCCTCTACCTAATTCCTTCTTTATGAAACCGACAAACTTCAATGAAGTTCAAGCGACAATAAAAGAGCTGAAAAATAACTGCACCCCAGGCTTGGATATTCTCAATAACACAGTACTCAAACATATAAGCCACACTATTTCACAGCCGCTTTCCGTGATTTTCAACAAATGCTTTGAACAAGGCTACTTCCCTAAACATTTCAAAACCGCCAAGATAAAACCTTTATTCAAGCAAGGAGATCCCTTGGACCCAAGTAACTACAGACCAATCAGCCTTATTAGTAATCTAGCAAAAATCATGGAGGAAATTATAAAGAAGAGATAAGTTGTGTATTTGAACAAGCATAAAATAATAGATAAGAATCAATTTGGATTCCAGACTGCGAAAAGTACCGAAGATGCGTTAATTGAATTTTCTAATACTGTTTCACAAAACTTGAATTCCAATTACAAATCTATAGCAGTTTTCCTGGATATTAAAAAAGCCTTTGATACTATACCACATAGTTTTCTTTACAATAAACTCGAAAGATATGGCTTTAGGGGAATATTTCTAGAACTCATAAAGAGCTACTTGAGATATAGAACCCAGTCTTTAACAATCGATGGACTCACTGATGTCTCCAAAATGACCTCCTACGGTTTGCCTCAGGGAACGGTACTATCACCAATCCTCTTTATATTATATGTCAATGACTTATTAAAGCTGAAATTATAAAACGCCACAACTATATCATTCGCAGATGACACTGCAGCTATTTTCCATGGGGAATCTTGGACTGGGGTACATGAAATTGCAGAACAGAACTGTTTGCTCATAAAAAATTGGTTGGACAGAAACACTCTGAGCCTGAACATTGAAAAAACCAATTACATCACCTTCGCATTCAATACAACTGGTAAACCTGATGAGAATTTAAATCTGAAACTCCACTCAAACTGCAACAATAACTGCACCTGCCCTACTATAAAAAGAGTCAAAAGTACCAAATATCTAGTTGTCCAAATAGATGAAAATTTGAAGTGGGACATACACATAAAATTTATTTGCAGAAGAATGAGATATCTATCCTATAAATTCTACGATCAAAAAAAATTCTGAACTCAAAACATCTAAAAATGGTTTACTTTGCACTGGTCCAGTCCATAATTCAGTATGGTATATCCGTATGGGGGGGCTGTTATAATTCTCACTTAGAAGAGCTTTTCATAATTCAAAAATCAATAATCAAAACAATTTTAAATAAACCCAGACTTTACCCAACCGACTTGACTTTCAAAGAGTTTAATGTGTTAACAGTTAGGCAGTTGTACGTAATAAATGTAGCGAAATATATAATCAAAAAAAGCTAATTTTCCTTGCACAAAAACACAATCAATAACCTGTACAATCTGAGACCCTCCTCAAATAAGTATCTTATGTACAATACAACATTGAAACCATCAGAACAACTTATATATTTAAGCACTAAATGATAAATAAAATTCCTGAAGAATATATCTGCTGCGCAGAATTGACTAAAAAAAAAAATAAAACATGATATTAGTATTTGGATTAAAACGAACTATTTTTTCTACCTGAAAATTAAACAAAGTAAAGGGAACTTAGTGTTTTTGTGTGCTCACTTACCAATCTAGTGTGGACCTTTTTATTTATTTTCCCTCTCAAGGATTGAAAGCCTTCCTAGTACATGGGTAACCATAGTTGGAAAAGCTTCAATCCCACCCCTTTACACCAAATCCTGAATTAGCATCTTGTACGGACATTTTTGTTTTTTTTGTACTAATTTTGCTAGTTGTTTATTCTTGTTGTAATTTAATATTACTTGTATTTTATGTATGTGTGTAAAGGAAAATAAATTGAAAATTGAAACTGAAATTGAAAATTGAATACATCTCAAGCGACTTAAACTATATACGAGGCAGGGGCGCAATTTAGGAGCGGCAAAGGGGGGCCTAGGCCCCCCAAGGATCAGATGAATAATTAGATAACATGATAAGATTTAATAATAATTAAATAGATGAAAAATGCGGGTCTATCTACACGAATCCTTAGAATCTCATACTGATTTAATACTTTTTTTAAACAGCAGTAGTGTAACTCCTTCTACAGTATCAACAATGTAGCAAAATTTGCCTTGAAAGAATGGCTACGGAGTAATAAAGAATATATTTTTCTCTGTGGTATAGTTGAAGCCTAAATATAGAATTAGTACAATTATTGACGAGAGCACAATAAGTGAGTTATTGCATAAATTTCATTGTGAGAATTAACAAGTTGCAAGATGTCACAGTAAAAGCAAAAGAGAGGGCACAATCAGACAATAGAAAATGTATGTACAGAGTTGGTGAGAATTATGGGAACAGCTTAATGTTTCTTTAGCTTTCTAACTGAAAGCCATTTTCCAATTAGAATATGATCCCCAATGAAATTGTCATTGTAAAAGAAAAATTTTTCTTTTTCCATGATTCTTAAGAAATCAATTTCAGTGTATTCCTACTTTAGGGCCTCTCTGTAGGCCTATATTTCTAATAAATACTTCATTGTTAACTAATACTGTAGGCCTATATGCTTGTATTGATACTTCTCCAACCACATTTTGTATAAAACTGGAGAAAATGAAGCATATAATAACATCTTCGAATGTAACATTTATGGGGAAACCCAGGACCCTCTATCCTTTGGGCGTATTCCTTCCCACCCCCTCATACCTCTTGGCTTTCCCCCCCCCCCCCAACAGTTTGGTGAAATGGCGCCACTGATACGAGGTCTGTACTATACCGGGGTGTACACTGTACAGTCCGGGTCTTGTAGTTCTGCCTATCGGCGGAGGGCCACTGGACTACAATACTACCCAAACAAAAACATCCAACATTTTGAAAATGTATCTTCCAATAAGCAACAGATGCTCTTCTGTATATTCTCAAAAGCAACGTGTTGCATCCGAAAAGATACACTGGTAGTTCTGTGAACAGTAGACCTCGCGCAGTTATGACAGACTCCTACCATAGACTCCTCTTATATTGCCCATCAGAGTAAATCCTGTCTGTATGTCGTGTCGGCGAGATATCGGTGTGAAAACGGCTAATGGCTGTTTGGGTTGGTGTATCAAAAAAGGCTAACATCAAAAGATAATCTCCTCCAAGACATACTGGCAACAGGACAGCCCGAGTTCAAAGCAGAGAAGGTCGAGAAACAATACTATGTTATTTTGGTTATTAATTGCATACAATCAATAGTTCATTCAATAGAGCATAAAAATTGCATTCATGAGGCATGCAATTGATAGTCCACACAGCAGCTGATTTTTCATCAAGTTATATTGTGATATTGAATTGATGCATGCGTCATGGCATGCAATTTATAATCCACTCGACAGCTGTTTCTTGATGAATAATTCCATAGTCAGATTTTTACTCTGATATTGACGTATGAGGGAGCCTTCTTTTCCTTTTATATTATCCTTGAAATTCAAAATTTCCAAAAACCTTGTATGTACGTCGACGCGCAATTTGAAAAAGGAACATACCTGTCAAATTTCATTAGAATCTATTGCTGCGTTTCGCCGTAAATGTGCAACATAAAGAGAAATGCTTAACCGTAGACTTGAATCTTAGACCTCGCTTCGCTCGGTCAACTTCGAGGCTTTTTGGAGCTACGTCCTTTAAGCACAACACAGTCCGGGTTGGAGAAATATTGTGAGAGGGGTTGAAAGATAAGGCAGTCGAGGAGGATGAAGGAGAGGGAAAAGGGTGCGGAATCAGTAGGCGGAGAGAACTGAGAATTTTTTAATCAACGCATCCACTCTAGAAGAAAATTACAACTCTCTTTCACCGTAAACTCTGTCGCTACAGATTAGAAACAATAACTTTTTTCTCAGCACTCCAGTTGATTTTTTGTGTGGTAGTGAGTGTCTATTTTGTAATTTCCCTCTCATTCTTTCTCTCACTTTTTCAATTCAATACTTTTGTCTCCTTTCCGCTTATTATGTTCACATACAAGTGTTGAAACATTGTAGCAATGATATTGAAAGAGAAAAGCTACAACAATTCCGATAAACCATATATTTGAAAGATAGACGTCACATGATACTCTTCTAGGAAAATCTAGGTGTGGTAAACTCACACAACTTACCTTTGCTTATTGAACTGAAAGCCTCATTCTTAAAATATTTTTTTAGGAGAATAACATAATGACGATTGTCGGCAACATATTTGAAACTACGATCAGACTACTGTATATGTGTACAGTATATATAATTGTTTCCCTTTTTGTAAATCGTGAAATTAGATGATTTTTTTAAAAATCGTCAGAACAGCAATAAAAGTAAACCTTACAATATAAGGATCCGACACGAGCAATTTGAATCTGATACAATTCAAGATGGCAGATAAAATGACGAAAATGTTGTCAAAAACAGGGGTTTTCGCGATTTTCTCGAAAACAGCTTCAACGATTTTGATCAAATTCTTACCTAAAATAGTCATTGATAAGCTCTGTCAACTGCCACAAGTCTCATATCTGTAAAAACTCCAGGAACTCCTATATATTCAAAGTTTGATTTTAGAATCCAATTATCATGCTTCAGATACAATATAAACAAAAAATTCCAAGTGGAAGAGATTGAGCATGAAAATCTGTACAATGTTCATAACATTTTCACCTGAAATAAAAAATAAGCTCGAAATTCGAGAAAATGTGATTATTCAATTGCAAACTGTTGGCAACTGTTGATTCTATTAGATCACTAGCACTGCTCACTAGCCGTCAGGCTCGCTTCGCTCGCCATATTCGTCTAGCCAGGTGGCTCCGCCCCTGGACCCCCGACTGGATCGTCCAAGAATGAGATCATTCTTCATAATCATCTGGCTAAACGGATATGGCGAGCGAAGCGAGCCTGACGGCTAATAATATAATATCCCGGAAAGCTCTGATTGAAGTAGCAGTGCCCAATCAATTTTTCCGCGATAAAGCATTTCAATCTTCAACTTGGTGCCAACCTAACAAAGTCAACTCAACTTAATGCCAACCTGACAAAATTATTAATTTAGTTACCAGTTAACAACTGTTTCGAAGAGGTACTCTTCGCAGTACCTCTCTAGATTATAGTTCTATATTAACATATGGTATGGACATTTTTCAATTATTATTAAGAGATTGAATAAGAAGAATATACATGCTAAATGACGAACTTTAAACCCTTAAAAACCACCCTCAGTGTTAAAATATTGCCAAAAGATTTCTTAGTGCGCCTCTAAAGGGCCACTGAACATACCTACCAGATTTGAACGTTTTTGGTCCGGTAGATTTTTAGTTCTACGAGTGAGTGAGTTAGTCAGTCAGTCAGTGAGTGAGTGCCATTTCGCTTTTATATAATTATATAGATCACCATGAAGAGATAGCAGACGTCCAGCGTTGTTGTCCTGTCACCAGCTGGCTCGGATCTTTGAATAGTAGACTTGAGATGCGCGTGAACACTAGCATCAGTGGTGAATTTTTATAACGACAAGGAAAGTTGTGTGAGTGCTCCACACCAGATTTTTTTCGGTATGCAATCCACAAGTTGATATGTTTTTGATGCGAACAAACACAACCCTACTCTCTTTCATATATATATTATATAAAAGCGAAATGGCACTCACTCACTGACTGACTGACTGACTGACTCACTCACTCGCAGAACTAAAAATACCGGACCAAAAACGTTCAAATTTGGTAGGTATGTTCAGTTGGCCCTTTAGAGGTTTGACCAGTTGAGGCGAATCCGTAACGGGCACCTACCCTTATATCACGGCCTACCAGAATCGAATGCTACAGCGCACTAAGAAATCTTTTGGCAATATTTCATCTCTAAGGGTGTTTTAAGGGTTTAAAGTTCGTCTTGTAGCATGTATATTCTTCTTACTCCAATCTCTTAATTATAATTGAAAAATGTCCATACCATATGTTAATATAAAACTCTAATCTAGAGAGAGTACCTCTTCGAAACAGTTGTTAACTAGTAACTAAATTAATAATTTTGTCAGGTTGGCATTAAGTTGAGTTGACTTTGTTAGGTTGGCATCAAGTTGAAGATTGAAATGCATTTATCGCGGAGAAATGATTGGCACTGCTACTTCGATCAGAGCTATTCCTGGGAATATTATATTACTTCTAGCCGTCAGGCTCGCTTCGTTCGCCATATCCGTTTAGTCTGGACCCCCGACTGGATCGTCCTAACATGTGATTAAAATGCTGAAATGAAAAATGCAGGCGAGCGAAGCGATCCTGCTGATCTTACTCTTGGACGATCCAGTCACTAGACGATCTAGACAGATATGGCGTGCGAAGCGAGCCTGACGGCTAGTATTATAAAATTCCCAGGAATAGCTCTGATTGATACAATATAAACAATATCTATACCTATCTTCTATTTATAGAAGATGGGATTTGATAGTCCTTCTTGTTAGGAAATTACACAACTGATGAGAATCTTTCTAGTACTTATGTAGAATCCTTGATTCAGTAGATAGAAAATTCTACAATTTTGTTGTCAGTTGACGCAACAACAGCAAACATTTTGAAGCGCAGGGATGCTATCTTTCCTGTGTGTCACTACAGCTATTGTTTGAATGACAACTCCCCCATGATAATTTATAAGTTGCGTTGTAACTGCGTCCGGCTTATTTCAAGTTGGGCTATTGTCTACGAAGCCGAGAACAATTGTGGGATTACTTGGTGCAAGAGCACCTGGCTGCTTAATAGGGTTAGTTTGGATGGTTGTTGAAGCGGTACTTGTTGGATGGGCATTTGCCGACAATGTATGGCCGGTTCACACTTACACTACACTCAAACCCCTATTTACCAGGTTGTTTATGAGATGTTCATTCACACCAACTCAAGTATTCTACTCACAAAATCACCTGTTATCACAAACATGTTCATTCATCCATACTCTATCCTATACTATTAAACGAGCAACTTCTGTTTACATGTTTAGATGTTTGGATGTTTAGATGTTTAGATGTTTAGATGTTTGGATGTTTAGATGTTTGGATGTTTAGATGTTTAGATGTTTAGATGTTTAGATGTTTAGATGTTTTCGCCCCACTTGGATGTAATGAGCTGGTTTATGGAGGTAATGGTCATATGGAGGCAGAAAGTTATTGTTTCCTGACCAGGCCGGTAAAATGTTTATGGCCCTAGGGATGTAAAATAAAATTCAGCTGATTCTGATTTGATGTGAACGGGTTTACAAAATAGTTTATGAAACGGAATCAGTTTATGCTTCTAGTATTGAATAAAGTATTCTGCAATAATAATAAACTATCATTTTATTTTGATGAATAAAATAGAGATAAGATATAATATATTATAAACTACTCAAATTCGATTTTCAGAATATATAATATATATATACAGGGGTGAGCATAAGTCAGGGTGCAAAATTGCAATTACGCAATAAAATGATATTAAAAACAAAATATTTACTCAAAAAGTGATTTATGTTTATTTGATTTGTGTACATAGGTATACAATAGGTATTAAACAAATTATAAAAGATGTTGAAAAAGATGTTGCACCAGTTTGCAGGCTGGTGTGGATTTAAGGCATAGGTCTGTGCAACAAGATTGACATTTTCTTCTGTACAAACAGTGCGTGGTGCACCTTGGCGCGGAGCATCAGCGATACTGCCAGTCTGCTCAAACTTGTTGGCAAGCCGATGAAGATAATTGCGACCTGGTACACGAGAATCAGGAAAGTTATTCGAAAAAATTTGCATAATAACTTCTCTATCACCATCAAACTTGTAATAATTCTTTAACAAAAAAACACATTCTTGAAGCGATTTTTGATTCTTTGGTTTTGCGCCATTGGTAGCACTGATAACATCAAACAAACACTTTAACACGTACTACTAGGCTTGCTAACTCATAACTGATTCATGCCACCAGTCTGGGAATCTTACCAATGTGTTACGATAGTTGGAGTGGGGGAAACTGCTCTGCGCATCCTCAGACATGCACCCTGACTTATGCTCACCCCAGTATATTGTTTATTTCTCTGTGTGGCGAAAAATAGCGTTCGCACCACGGGCAAAAATGTTTTTTCCGCTCTCAATCTCTTCTAGTCCTCGGCCTACGGCCTCGTACTTGGAAACCTATTTCGAGCCGGAAAAGTCTAATTTCGGCACTAGCAGCGAAATATACCGAAATATATATATATATATATATGTTTGTATTTAACCGGATCTCGAAAACGGCTCTAACAATTCTCACGAAATTCAGAACATTGTAGGTTTATAATATAAATCTATAGGCCACCGATGCTCATTCAAGGAATTTTTATTATCTTGAATTGCTTTTAAAAGATTACGTCTTGAGTCAATAAAGAAAAGTATATTTGTTTGTGGCGACTTTAATATTAATATATTGGATCAAAAGTCTAATAATAGCAAAAAGTTCCTGAACTATTTCTTCTTATCATTTAGGACCTATGAATAATTCCCCTACAAGAGATCAATTTCAATGCAATCACACATCTATATCTTGCATAGATATTATTTGACAAACTTAGAAATAGTAATTGAACTGTACTACTCTGGATATTGGGCTGTCAGACCATCATGCATTGTTCTTTCAGGTTTCTGAAGCTGCTTTGAAAATTAAGGATCCTATGTAAGTAAAAGATATTTCCAGAACCTGCTATTAAAAATTTTACCTCACGGTTGGAAGGGGACTTGGGAGAGTTGTTTGAGAGCACTTCCTGTTGAGGGTTTTGGCAGGTTTTTTCATAGTTATAGACAATGTTTCTTGGAGTCTTTTCCATGAAAACATTCAAGGTGAACATGGTGACAGAGCTTGTAGGGGATGGCTGACTAAAGGTATAAGGTCATGTAAACGCAAAAGGGAAATTCTTGAGAGTTGCATTGCAATCCTAACCCTACCACTATGGAATATTTCAAGAAATAAAACTAATTCTGAGAAATGTATAAGATTGGCAAAAAGGAATTCCTATCTCACTGCATTACTTCTTCCAGCAATGTAACAAAGACAACTTGGAGGTTATCAAAATACACTTGGTAATAATAAAACTGCAGGTCCTTGTCCGGTAATCAGGATGGGCTCCAGCTTGATCTCTGATCCACAACAGATGGCCAATTCCTTCAATAAGTATTTTAATACAGTTGCTGAAGGATATATAAACTGTCTTCAAGGAATTCGGCTGGTGGAAGGAGATATGAGAGGAATTTTGATGCTCCCATAATAAGCCTAAATCAGCTTTCCATTTCAAAGAAATAACATGTGATGAGGTACTCAATATTATCAATGGTTTAAAAAATAGCAGATCTCAGGGGGGGATGAAATTCCAAAACATTTATTTGAAACGAATGCTCAGCTTATTTCAAAACCTCTCTCACATGTTATCAATTTGTCGTTTGGAAGGGGGAATTCCCAGATTTACTAAAATTCTCATCCATAAAGCCACTGATAAGAAGGGTGATTCACAGAAATGTCAAACTTCAGGCCAATTTCTTGGGAACGGTATTTTCAAAAAATTGAGGAGAGCAGTTCATATTCAGTTGAATTCCTATGGGAATTAATCTCAATTTACTGTGATTAGATAGAACATTTCTGTATGAACTATGAATGTTATTATAATTTCTTCTTTCGTGATAAATCTTTTATGCTTTGTACCCCAGAGCGAAGCTCGGTCCCCGATATTAATGTTGTTAATGAAGAATGTATTACTACATACTTACTAGCAGGTAACCCGTGCTCCGCAATGGTCTATTTTGAAACTTGACATATGAAATATTGAAGAACTGAAAATGGGCCTATAACCATCCCATATAAATTAAGAATCGATATGCAAAATTTTAAGTTAATCAGTCCAGTCGTTCCGACATGATGATGCGCCAACATAATGTTCCTATCCGTATGTGTATAAACCAGTTCTTTCCTTCGAATGAGTAAAAAGTGAGAACTCGCTTGCGCTCGTTCAACGAATGTTTCAATCAACCGCTGATCCATCTTCGTTCAAAACGAGATGGTGTGTATGGACCCAAGTAGATTGGCTCTGGTCTTAGGCCCGCCTCAAAGTGGACCCACGTCACTCCAACCCTTACCAAGGGATGTTTTGTAAACCATTGCTATATAATTATCCATAATCAATCAGCTGACAAGTGATTTTTTATTTCATGCATTACACAGATGTCTAGAGAAGCCTAGCAATGGTTTACAAAACATCCCACGGCGTGGGTTGAAGTGGCGTGGATTAGCGTGGGTCTACTTTGCGGCGGGCCTCAGTTACAGTAACTATGTAACCAGTTATGTATTCACTGTTTTTATCAGTTATTTCAGGAAGTAGTGGTTTCACTCTACAAGTTTGGAAGCAAATTTCTCAGTAAACAGATTGAAGATCACTTCAATCACGAAAATAGAACCAGTCCTGTGAGTATACACAGAAGTTGAGAGACACTCAATAGATCAGTTAGAGGACAAGTAGAGTTCATAGGATGTGGTTTCGGAGAAGGTCAACAAGAGGCGTTTAGAGTTCATAGAATGTGGTTTCGGAGAAGGTCAACAAGAGGCGTTTAGAGTTCATAGAATGTGGTTTCGGAGAAGGTCAACAAGAGGCGTTTAGAGTTCATAGAATGTGGTTTCGGAGAAGGTCAACAAGAGGCGTTTAGAGTTCATAGAATGTGGTTTCGGAGAAGGTCAACAAGAGGCGTTTAGAGTTCATAGAATGTGGTTTCGGAGAAGGTCAACAAGAGGCGTTTAGAGTTCATAGAATGTGGTTTCGGAGAAGGTCAACAAGAGGCGTTTAGAGTTCATAGAATGTGGTTTCGGAGAAGGTCAACAAGAGGCGTTTAGAGTTCATAGAATGTGGTTTCGGAGAAGGTCAACAAGAGGCGTTTAGAGTTCATAGAATGTGGTTTCGGAGAAGGTCAACAAGAGGCGTTTAGAGTTCATAGAATGTGGTTTCGGAGAGGTCAACAAGAGAGGTTTAGAGCAATCGCCATTGGATGGCACTCCAAGGACTGGGCACAGAAAATTGAGAGGAAATCCCGAGAAAAGAGCAGCAGGTGAAGTATCAGTAGAGAGAGAGGGGGAACAACAAACTGTGTGAAAATTTTGATAGTGGAGGGGGTGGAGATGACTATTGTCGGCACCGCAATCGACTGCTGCCAATGGAATCACAGGTTCTGTAAGTTTTCGGAGAAAAGACTCCCTTCTCACTATTTTCGCCCGCTTGTTAGCAGGTGTTTTCCATCCACTTCAACAAGCGAACTGACCTCGATTTTTCTGTTAACTGTCTACTGCAGTAGTTCAATTACATTTCGAGTTTGAACCAACAGCTGATCAATTTGACGAGATCCGGCCTCTCAACGATATCCAACACATCCTATTTTATCAAGTGAGCAGTTTAAGTATATTCATTTATACATTAATAGATACAATCATTCTCAACTATGAATGATTGGAAAGGAACAACAGGCTTGAAGCCCAAAACTGTTCCTTTCCCAAATTTAGATAGAAATTGTCCAAGAATAGGTTATGTTTACACTACACATTTTTGTCCAATTTTGAGTATATGATATATAGTTATCTGGTTATAAGGTTATGTATATGTTATGTATGTTTATCTAGGTAAGGTTATGTCCAACGGATCTCGAAAACGGCTCTACGATTTTCACAAAATTTGAAACATAGTAGGTTTATGATATAGAAATTCGATTGCACTAGGTCTCATCCCTGGGAAACTTCGCTGAAGGACATGAAAAGGATGATTCATTCTCGAAAAACAGATGATAATTTCGTCGTCTTTCGATAACAGAAGATGCGTGTGCCTGTGTGGGAGATCAGCTGTGTAATCAATCAGCTTTTCGTATCTCGCGAAAACTCTAGAAATTTAATAGACTCGATCAAAATAATCTGATTTGTTGACATGACATGGTATATCAAAATATTCGAAGTTGATCATTATTCCACAGATTCAAGTGATTAATGAGTGTTATTTTGTTATTCAATTTGGTTGTGAACAATCTAAATTTGAACTTTTTTTTCAAATGTTTGGATTAGAAATTGAACATGAATTCAAGTTTATGGAACATAACCCACTTTTTGAACCATCTATAGTGTATAAATCAAAATTCGGTGAAGAAACAGTTTTGGGCCGTGTCTATTAGTACTTCCCCAATCATTTTGAAGAATTGTGTTCTGTTTATCAATAGAAGAATAACGAGCGAAGCTCGGTGTCCCGATATTATTTGTGAATATGAATGGAGAATAATAAATCTTGAATAAAATCATATCGTTGGTCATGTCAACAAATCAGATATGTTGATCGAGTCATTGATTGATAGCAATAGTACAACAGCTAAACATAATTCTGTCTCCTCCCACAAAGGCACTCGCATCTTCCATTATCGAAAGACGATAAAATTATCAGCTTTTTTTCCAAAAAAACAACTATTATCCTTCTCGTGTCCTTCAGCGAGTTTTCCAAGGGAAAAGAATGGGAATACACGTACAGGATGTTAATTCACGAATGAAGCATCATCACGTCTAGATTGTATGTTTGCAGCAGCATAAGAGTCGCGAGCTACTAGGAGCTACAAGCGAGACAATTATGTGCACGCATGCATATTGTCAAGCCACCCATCGTCATCGGATTTCTCCTAGGGTCAGGGTCGACTGACTCTTGTGCAACGGCTGTTCACAAGAAACCCCTCCACGTCAGTCCTCCAGGCCCTCGCTAGAGTATTTGCTATACCACCAAGATCTGCACCAACGGCGGCTCCAGGCAGGCTCTCGCCCTGACCCTTCTGCGCTCACCGTCGCGACCCTCTTACTCGTCAAGACTTAACGGCAGCTACGGAGACCGCAGCTGCCACTGTGCCGTTGACGGCCGGTATAAGCACGACGCTAGGCGCCATCCATTTTCAGGGCTAGTTGCTTCGGCAGGTGAGTTGTTACACACTCCTTAGCGGATTCCGACTTCCATGGCCACCGTCTGCTGTCTTAAGCAACCAACGCCTTCATGGTTCCATGAGGTCGATTCGGGCGCTTAACCGGCGCGTTTGGTCATCCCACAGCGCCAGTTCTGCTTACCAAATTGGCCCACTTGGCACTCAGATCCATTAGAAGTTGTGCAGAACACAATTCTAGCTCTCCGGCCTCATCTTACGAGCAGGCCGGAGATCTCACACATTTAAAGTTTGAGAATAGGTTGAGGTCGTTCGGCCCCAAGGCCTAATCATTCGCTTTACCGCATGAGACTCAGAGTCTTGAGCGCCAGCTATCCTGAGGGAAACTTCAGAGGGAACCAGCTACTAGATGGTTCGATAGTCTTTCGCCCCTACCCAGCTCAGACGATCGATTTGCACGTCAGAATCGCTGCGGACCTCCATCAGGGTTTCCCCTGACTTCATCCTGGCAGGCATAGTTCACCATCTTTCGGGTCCAGCGTGTACGCTCTAGGTGCGCCTCGCCTTGCTTGCGGAAAGATCGAGACGCCCGGGGAGTGCACGGCGTAACCAGACGATATGAACACCGGTCCTCCCTAAGGCATTGGATAAACTCCGCTGCCCTTCACTCTCATTACGCTTACAGGGAATTCCTCCATACTCTATAGAGTTATATCATCTACTTGGAGATAGGATCAATCAGACTATAGAATTATTCCTAATCGCATCAGCTGACGGGTTGATTATTCATGAATGCATTACACAGATGTCTGGCCCGTGTTATTCTATAAGGTGGGGTTCCAATATTTTTATGATGCGTGCCATTGTATCAATATTCCACATTGAAAAACAAATTCAATAGGTGATTGAATATTGAAATGAAATTATAAATGAACTGAATAATGCTGAAGAAAATATAATTTATGATTGATTGATAATAATTTTAAAATAGTTGAGAGATATTTAATCAGATGGAAAGATTATAACGAAATGGATAAATGTTAATATGGGATACAAATTGAAATGTGAATGAGTTTATTAACATTGAGTGAGTTTTGATCTTGGAAGAAACAAATAGAAGTTTAATAGTAAATTATGATTCAACTGTGGATTGTGATCAACTGAATCAACTACAACAGGGTGTCATAAGATACTTGTGGATGAGAAAACTGGGTGAGGTCTACTGTTCCAGAACTACTAGTCTAGTATATTTCAAACAATGAGAATATGTTTGTACTGTGTGATCAAATCGAAATTAATTGGATGAATTTTCACTGCAAATTTCTTGTGGGATAACTCGATGTGAGTTCCATTAAGAGTATGAAATCTTTTACATGATAATGTGAAATACTATACCGTCAATACCAGATAAGATTTTCCTTTCATAATAGGAGATTTATGTTTTCGGTATCCCATTAGGACTAGATTTAATGATTCAAAAATATGATAAAGTTTTGTTGCAGTGCGAATTCAATTCGCAGAGCTGCCGTGCGAAATTTAATACCATTTAATACAATGTGCTGGCGCAAACAATGCGTTGCGAAATATCCCTTACAAATAATTCGCAGCTTTTGCTACATGCAGCTTTGCAGCGCTTTTCCGTGTTGCGAATTTTGTGGCGAGTTCTGGAAATACAGTAGTTTCGTCTGCCTTGTGAACAACATAAGTCAACTCGAATATTCCCGCGCTCCACATTACGATTATTTCACTTCCCAGTGAGGGTGCCCCAAAATTTCGCAACGAGAACTTCGTTTGGAAACCGAGTCAGATTCTTGAAAATTCCGCAACGAATTTGTTACGCATCGATGTGCGCACACCTATAAAGAAGTGGGATAACAGTTCTTACTTTAAAATAAAACATCTGGTGTGGCGCACCCACACAACTTTCTTGCCGTTATGGAAATTGATCACCTGACGCTAGTGTTCACGCTCATCTCAAGTCTACTTATAAACAAAGATCTGAGCAAGCTGATGACAGGACAATAACGCTGGAGACATACGAGGTCTGCTATCTCTCCATAGTGAATGATTATGGAATCAACAGTTGCCAACAGTTTGCAATGGATGATTACATTTTCTCGAATTTTGAGCTTATTTTCAATTTTAGGTGAAAATGTTACTGGGAATAAATTGTAGAAATTTTCATGCTGGATCTTTCCCACCTGAAGTTTTTGTTCAAATTGTATCTGAAGCCGATAATTGAGATCTGAAATCAAACTTTGCATAGATGAAAATAGATAGAAGAGGTTTTACAGATATGATACTTGTGGCAGTTGGTAGAGCTTATCAATGAACTTTTAGGTATGATGAATTGATCACATTCGTACGAGACGTTTTCGAGAAAATCGAGAAAAACCCTATTTTTGACATCATTTTTGTCATTTAGCCGCCATTTGAATTGCATTGATCAAAATGTTCTTGTCTTGAATCCTTATAGTGTAAAGGACCTTAAATTCCAAATTTCAATTCATTCGTTTATTGGGAGATGAGCTGATATCGTGTACACAGACGCACATACACTCATACACACACACACACACACACACACCACCCACACACCACACACACACACACCCACCCAACACACACACACACACCACACACACACAACACACACCACACCACACACACACACACAACACACACACACACACACACACAACACACCCACACACACCCACACACACACAACACACAACACACACACACACACACACACACCACACACACACACACCACACACACCACACACACACACACCCCACACACCACACACACAACACACACACACACACACAACACACACACCACAAACCAACACCCACACACACACCACAACACACACACACACACACACACACACACACACCCCACACAACACACACACAACACACACACACACACACACACACACACACACAACACACACACACACCACACACACACACACACACACACACACACACACACACACACACAACACACACACACACAACACAACACACACCACACACACACACACACACACAAACACACACAACACACACACACACCACACCACACACACACACCCCACACACACACACACAAACACACACACACACCACACACACACACACACAACCATATTCTTGATTGATAGATAATAATTTTAAAATATTTGAGAGATATTTTAATCAGATGGAAAGATTATAACGAAACTGGATAAATGTTAATATGGGATACAAATTGAAATGTGAACTGAGTTTATTAACATTGAGTGAGTTTTTGATCTTGGAAGAAACAAATAGAAGTTTAATAGTAAATTATGATTCAACTGTGGATTGTGATCCAACTGAATCAACTACAACAGGTGTCATAAGATACTTGTGGATGAGAAAACTGGGTGAGGTCTACTGTTCACAGAACTACTAGTCTAGTATATTTCAAACAATGAGAATATGTTTGTACTGTGTGATCAAATCGAAAATTAATTGGATTGAATTTTCACTGCAAATTTCTTGTGGGATAACTCGATGTGAGTTTCCATTAAGAGTATGAAAATCTTTTACATGATAATGTGAAATACTATACCGTCAATTACCAGATAGATTTTCCTTTCATAATAGGAGATTTTATGTTTTCGGTATCCCATTAGACTAGATTTAATGATTCAAAATATTGATAAAGTTTTGTTGCAGTGCGAATTCAATTCGCAGAGCTTGCCGTGCGGAATTTAATACCATTAATACAATGTGCTGGCGCAAACCAATGCGTTGCGAAATATTCCCTTACAAATAATTCGCAGCTTTTGCTACATGCAGCATTTGCAGCGCTTTTCCGTGTTGCGAATTTTGTGGCGAGTTCTGGAACTACATTAGTTTCGTCTGCCTTGTGAACAACATAAGTCAACTCGAATATTCCCGCGCTCCACATTACGATTATTTCACTTCCCAGTGAGGGTGCCCCAAAATTTCGCAACGAGAACTTCGTTTGGAAACCGCAGTCAGAATTCTTGAAAATTCCGCAACGAATTTGTACGCATCGATGTGCGCACACCTATAAAGAAGTGGGATAACAGTTCTTACTTTAAAATAAAACATCTGGTGTGGCGCACCCACACAACTTTCCTTGCCGTTATGGAAATTGATCACCTGACGCTAGTGTTCACGCTCATCTCAAGTCTACTTATAAACAAAGATCTGAGCCAGCTGATGACAGGACAATAACGCTGGAGACATACGAGGTCTGCTATCTCTCCATAGTGAATGATTTAATGGAATCAACAGTTGCCAACAGTTTGCAATTGGATGATTACATTTTCTCGAATTTTGAGCTTATTTTCAATTTTAGGTGAAAATGTTACTGGGAATAAATTGTAGAAATTTTCATGCTGGATCTTTCCCACCTGAAGTTTTTTGTTCAAATTGTATCTGAAGCCTGATAATTGAGAATCTGAAATCAAACTTTGCATAGATGAAAATAGATAGAAGTTTTTACAGATATGATACTTGTGGCAGTTGGTAGAGCTTATCAATGACTTTTTAGGTATGAATTTGATCAAATTCGTACGAGACGTTTTCGAGAAAATCGAGAAAAACCCTATTTTTGACATCATTTTTGTCATTTTAGCCGCCATCTTGAATTGCATTTGATCGAAATTGTTCTTGTCGAATCCTTATAGTGTAAAGGACCTTAAATTCCAAATTTCAATTCATTCCGTTTATTGGGAGATGAGCTGATATCGTGTACACAGACGCACAACCTCATACACCAACACACACACACACACACACACACACACACCACACACACCACACACACACCACACACACACACACACACACACACACACAACACACACCACACACACACACACACCACACACACACACACCACACACCACACACACACACCACACACCCACACACACACACACACCACACCACACACACACCACCACACACACACACACACACACACCACACACACACACACACACACACACCACACACACACACACACACACCACACACACACAACACACACACCACCACACACACACACACACACACACACCACACACACCACACACACACACACACACAACACACACACACCACACACACACCACCACACACACACACACACACACAACACACCAACACACACACACACAACACACACCACACACACCACACCACACACACACACCACACACACACACACACACACACACACACACACACACACCACACACACACACACACACACACACACATCACACACACACACACACACACACACAACACACACCACACACACACACACACACACACACACACACCACACACCACCCCACACACACACACACACCCACACACACACACACACACACACACACACCACACACACACACCCCACACCACACACACACACACACACACACCCACACCCACACACCATACAGACCAATACCCAAAAATCACTTTTTTGGACACAGGAGACCTTGAAACGTATGGAAATTCAGAAATTGGGGTACCTTAATTTTTTTCGGAAAGCAATACTTTCCTTACCTATGGTAATATGGCAAGGAAAGTTAAAAAAGCTGTCATATATTCCAATAATAATTAGTGATAATATGGAATATAGAGCAAACATTTTTCCACTCAATTCTTCATAGTGTACAATAAACACAAAATAGTCTGAATATTCCTCTCAGACTACAGGCCTTGAATGATTTATTGATGACAAGCAGGTAACCCTGCTCCTCAGTGGTCCATTTTAAAACTTTTCAAATTAAAAACTCGTCGTTATGAAATTTTGAAGAATTGAAAATAGGCCTATAACCATCCCGGTTAATTAAGAATCTATATTGAGAATTTCAAGTTAGAGTAGTTGATAGTATCAGTATCAGTTGAAAAGTTGAGACGTGATGATGCGTCATTCGTGAATTCCTATCCCCTACATTGTATAAGTCAGTTCTTTACTTTATTATATTATAGATGAATATCAGAGTAATATCAACTTGACAACTAAATAGAAAATCGATGGCATAGGTATTTTCCTACCCCGTACGTGTATATGGCAGTTTTATCCTCTATTATACTCAGTTCAAAAAATTGATTTGAATTTGAGTGAGATTTGAAATTCGTGATTGATCAAGTGTGGAGATTCATGACCATAATTTTCACCCAGTGACTTTATCCTATACTATTTGTCATGAAGCACAAGGTTTGACATACCCCCAAACATCAGTTCCTTCTTTAAGAGAAGAAATAATTTTTTCCAACTTTAAAAACTAAAAGCTGATCAGACAGTTTTGGCTGACAGACTAAAAACGCTGAGGAGAGGTAGAAGTGGGGCTAGCATTCTAGTCTCCCCTCCAGCCAGCTAGTGGAAAAAGCTTTCCACTTTTCTTCTGAATAATTTTCACACACTTTTTGATCGCCTACCTCCTGAGACAGATCGAGCTGCCCCGTGGCTGGACATCCCCATGGCAACTTAGGATGGACATCAACTGTATAACGGTATCGTTCCACATTCAATTTATTTTTTCTATATAGTTTTGATTTTAGAAATTCCAAATTAATTATAAATGAATAATGTTTTTTGAACTGTCAAATAACTTGTTTAAATAAAAAAACACAATAATCTGTCCAACACAATTCTGTCTAACGTTTTGAAAAATCATTGGCAACAAGTTTATTCTATTTTTTTTTAAATTGATTAAATGCTCAAAATTTCATATCCCTCCTCAATTGTTCTGTATTAGAATAGTTGTAGCATAACTAATTTTATAAAACCAAAATATGTTAAAATTCACATTTAAATCAAACAGAAATTTCTTCTTTTAAATAAAATAAATCTGACTCCTAAAAAAAAATGTTCTTCTTTCAAATTCCAAAAAATCTGGTGTGGTACACTCACACAACTTTCCTTGCTCATATTTGAAACTGCGATCAGACTTCTTTATATGTGTATATATAATTGTTTTCAAAGTACTTTTTCTTCGTGTGAATTATGAAATCCGATGATTTTTTTAGTCGTCATTTTTTTAAAATCGTTAAAACAGCTGTTTTACAGATGAAATATCTCGACTATGTGTTCTTTTTATGAACTGCGCTACCTACCTACCTCATGCACGAGAAGGAGGTTACTAAGTCCATTTCCCAAGGGTGGGGTGGACCCCCCATTGGTTTCCCAGGAAGGAGACTCATGCCAGTTGATAGAGCTGATAAATAACTATACAGGGTATGAATTTGAAAAAAATCGGTCAAGTTATTTATGAGAAAATCGTGAAAAACATGGTTTTTTAGTAATCCGCCATTTTTCTCAAGAATATTACGGAGCTCCTGCAATTTTCCCAGGAAAAAAACTCATGTCATTTGATAGGGCTTATGAATATAAGCCCTATATCCATGGTTTAAATTTAAAGAAAACCGTTAAAGTCGTTTTCGAGAAAACGGTGAAAAACATGGATTTTTAGTCATTATCCGCCATTTTTCTCAAGAATATTACGGAGCTCCTGAAATTTTCCCAGAAATGAGACTCATGCCAGTTGATAGGGCTTAGTAATAGCTATTCATGGTATGAATTTGAAGGAAATCGTTAGAGCCGTTTTCGAGAAAATCGTGAAAAACATGGATTTCTAGTCATTATCCGCCATTTTCCTCAAGAATATTACGGGAGCTCCTGAAATTTTCCCAGAAATGAGACTCATGTCAGTTGATGGGGCTTATAAATAGCTATCCATGGTATAAATTTGAAGAAAATCGTTAGTGACGTTTTCGAGAAAAACATGGTTTTTTAGTAATTATCCGCCATTTTTTCCGCCATCTTGAATTGGATTTTATTGAATTTCTTATTGTCGGATCCTCATGGTATAAGGACCTTAAGTTTGAAATTTCAAGTCAATCGGTTAATTGAGAATAGAGTTTTCGTGTTCACAGACATACACACACACACACACAAACACACACACACACAAACACACACACACACACACACACACACACACACACACACACACACAGACCAACACCCAAAAATCATTTTTTTGGTCTCAGGGGACCTTGAAACGTATAGAAAACATGAAATTAGGGTACCTTAATTTTTTTGGAAGCAATACTTTCCTTACCTATGGTAATAGGGCAAGGAAGTAAAAACATCTAGTTGATAATAAAAAAAACCAACTGCTTTTGCTCTACCATCAAATGCTACGCAACAACAATTTACAGTGTTCCCGTCTGGGAACTGGTGGATCACCCCCTTTTATTACTCTTATTACTCTTACCAAACAGGTCACCAATCATTCATTACAAATGATGGATACCACTGTTCAATCAATTTACTGTTACATATTAAACAAGTAATAATTTATCTTCATATGTTCAGATGTTTATATGTTTGAATTTCACCAGATCTCGAAAACGGCTCTAAAGATTCTCACGGAATTCAAAACATAGTAGGTTTATAATATAAAGATACTATTGCACTAGATCTCATCCCTGAGAAAACTCGCTGAAAGACATTAAAAGGTTATTATTATTATTCATTCTTCAAAAAACCGCTGATAATAATTATTTCGTCGTCTGTTGATGATGGAAGTGAGTGAGCGAGTTCATGTGTGCGGGTCTGTGACAGAATTATGACTCAGCTGTTGAACTCTTGTAATCATTCAATCAGGTACTTAGTGCCGGTTGCAAAAGAGCCGGGATATTTTTAATACTGATTAATTCCAGTAGAACGATCTTTTTGAAATGATCTTCTCTGATTTGGTTCACGTGAAATCAATCATGATTGAAATTCAACCGGCTTTTGTGCAACCGTGCCTTTGTGTGGGAAATTTTGCATTCCTCTGGGAAATAATCTCAATTCACTGTGATTAGACAGAACATTCCTGTATGAACTATGAATGTTTTTTTATAATTTTCTTCTTTCGTAATAAATTTTTTATGCTTTTGTACTCCAGAGCAAACCTCGGTACCCGATATTTCGTCTTATACTTCATAACCAAAGTTCTCAGGATCTTCAAAAACATGAATGTTGAATTGAATGAAAAAGACTAAGAAATTGTCAAAAAACCACTGATTTATTGATAATTAGAAAGACCGGTTTTGGTTATTACACCATTGTCAATCTCTGATAAACTAAAACTAAATACAAGAGCAGCAGAATTTATACTAGTAGGCGAGTACTGCTATTGGTCGAGGGCATGAACGCCTGCCATTGGCCTAGCTAGACAGTCTCCTCCCCCTCAACGGTGTGACAAAATGGCGGCTTAAGCAACAGAATCGTCATGATAATAAAATTTACTTTTAGTACAAAATAAGAACAAAGAAAACAAGTGTGGAAGATAATGAAACAAAATATGTAAATGGAAAAACTACACAAAAAGTAAATGTTGAATTTTTTAATACTGAAATGACCTTTGGCTTTTCAAATCCCGTCCTTTATTGGATTGAACCCAAATTGGAAGAGACTTTGTTTATTGGATGATTCGATTACAAGATTTTTTCAACCTTGTCGCTCTCCCAATCACTTTGCTTCTGAACTGAGCGTGTAATCAATCAATCAAACGGTCAATCACAGTCAATCGAATTAGTGAGATCGAACGAGAAGGCTTTTGCCCCCAATAGAAGCTCCAGTCAGAATCAGTGTCAATTAGACGCCAATCTGCTACAAAAAGTAGGCTGATGGGATTAGCGCGTGTTTGGAAGCTTCTCTCACGAAAAAAACTAGGGAATGAGTTGAAAACCCCACGAGCTTCAGCGTTCTTAAACAATCAGTTTCAAGGAGAGTCTCCACATTCGTCTACTTATTTATCCATTTATCACATTGTGTACAAATACTCGACATGAGGAAAGGCACAACAGATTATGCCCAAAACCGTCTCATTTCTAAATTATACTGTACTGTCTGAGTACTGTTACTGAGTATATGGGAACGGAAGATTCTGAGAAGAATATACGGTCCAGTAAGTATTGATGGAGAATGGAGACTTCGTTCGAATCAAGAGCTGCGTGACCTGTACAGAATACAACCTATTGTACATGAGATCAAAGTGAGACGCTTGAGCTGGTTGGGTCATGTGAAAGAATGAGCGATGAAAGAGCCGTTAAAAAAGTTTTCAGAGAAAACCCAGGCGGAAGAAGGTTGAAAGGACGTCCACGCAAGCGCTGGCTGGAGGATGTGGAAGATGATCTCCGGAAAATAGGCGTTAGGGGATGGAGACGCAAGATTGCCGACAGAGAGGAGTTGAGAGGCATTCTTGAGGAGGCCAAAGCCCTGGATGAGCTGTAGTTCCATGGAGTAAGTAAGTACTGTACTGTCTAAATTAAAATGTAGGCTTTTCAAAATACAATTTATGCTCTTCAAAACTCAGATGAACTGGCAAATTTTGAATCAAATAGATACAATTGGAGTCTAAAATAGAAAGAATCTAGACATAATTATCCAAAATATTTCAATTTTTAATTAGACTATGAATTTTTGAGCTAAAGACTTCACACCTTACAGAAAACTACAGCTGTCTGTGAGAGGGATGGAACTTTCCAGAAAACTGAAATATTCACACAATATAAAAAAATGTATTTAACTAGTAGTTCTGTGAACAGTAGACCTCACACGGTATTCTCATCCACAAGTAACTGATTGAAACTATATACCTTATGGAAATACAGCAATAGACTGGCTTCTCCACACATCTGTGTAATCACTTGTCAGCTGATTTATGATGAATAATTCTATAGTCTGATTTTTACTCTAACATTGGCGTATGAAGGAGGCTCCTTCTTCCTTTCATATTATCCTTGAAATGCAAAATTTCCAAAAACATTGTATATACGTCGCCGCGCAACTAAAAAATGAAACATACCTGTCAAATTTCATGAAGATCTATTACCGCGTTTCACGGTAAATGCGCAACATATGGAAATTTAAACATTCAATCATTCAAACATTCAAACATTCAAACATCCAAACATTCAAACATTCAAACATTCAAACATTCAAACATTCAAACATTCAAACATTCAAACATTCAAACATTCAAACATTCAAACATTCAAACATTCAAACATTCAAACATTCAACATTCAAACATTCAAACATTCAAACATTCAACATTCAAACATTCAAACATTCAAACATTAAACATTCAAACATTCAAACATTCAAACATTCAACATTCAACATTCAAACATTTAAACATCAAGAGAAATGCCAAATCGTCGACTTGTATCTTAGACCTCACTTCGCTCGGTCAATTAGAATACAGTTACTTCCAAATTGATGAGGAAGACCTAATAATTCAAATGAACTAATTTTCAGTACACTCATGTTGATATTTAAAATTTTAATTTGGAATAAAATGAAATGAACAATGAAATATTTATTATTGCAATAAAAAAACAATTATTTACGAAATTTAATATTTTACTTCAATATTTTACCAGCAAGAATTTTCTTCAAACTTTGAAATTCAAAAGTATGAAGGTTTCAGGTTTAAAATATCTAAAGTTGCTGTTGGTCTAATTATCAACATCAATGTTTTAAAGTTTAAAGGTTCCAGGACGCGTGAGTGAGGATTTAAAATCCTCAAATACATCCACGAAGTCTTGTGACTGTTACTCGTGTAATGAGGAGTATAACTCACTTATTCTATTTCTTGATTTTGTCTCAAATAGTCCAAATCTATTTGTAGCCTTCCCTATTAAAATCTATTGTGTTAAGCTTCGTACAAACTTACGCTCTGCGCGTCAAACGCGCGTTTCTCGAACAAGGATTCGCTAAGTCCTGTCATCGAGATCAGAACGCGAACTTGCCACGTGCTCCATTGTTGTCGGCAGAAGCTTGACCTGTTCGTTGCGCGTGAACCGGAGTTGCGCGACCTGCGATCATCTTCCGTACTGCTCGCGTTTAAGTCGCGCAGTGCGTAAATCTGTACGCACCTTGAAATATACTGGGACATGTCCATAATTATTTCTCCACCAAACAATCAATCCGAAAATTCCACATCAGAATAAAACTTCCAATTTCAAATCTGGATAGTTTGCAGAAAGAGATGCTGAGGAGCGAACTACGTGGAGACAGTTTGTTGGTGCGGCCAAATGTCAACTTTGATATAGATGGCTCTTGGAGTAAAGTAGTAGTGAGTTATTTGAAAGGTAGGATTCACTGTTATCCATAATATGATAGATATTCAATTTATTCAAAAACTCTGTATATTACTTAGTAAGTAAAAACAAGTAGAGGCGATAAATTAGATTGTAACATTAATATGAAAAAAAGAACTCGATGCTTGTACAATAAGTAATTACACAAGCAGACAGTTGAACCTCATACCGTATGAATAAAGAGGTATCATTTAATTCAATGATAATCATTTAATTAATCAGAATTACAAAAATTCCAGAAAAGTACCACAAACTTAAGCCCACACATTATCAATTCCAATTTATACAACAACCCAAACATTGCTGGGTTATGTGTTATCTTCCTCCATTATAAGGTGTACCTCACTATATACATTGCCGATATTCACTAGCAATGCATATGTGTGAAGCGGTAGTGCATCATGTATACATGTATGCATGTATACATGTATGCATATGTAATGTTCGTACTTTGGATGACAGCTCTTTCTGTATTCACATTCGAATAATAAATGTACACTATTATTATTTCGGTGTCCACATTCTCATGCTGATGGAGTTTGGAAGAGAGAGCGAAAGAGAGAGTATTGAGGATTGATTGATTGATTGAGTACTTCATTCATGTAGATCACAATATATATACTGGCTTATACACTTATACAATATCTTACAATACAGCAAAATTATAGATGAATTCACAAAATAAAAATTAAGGAAATAATCATTGAGCTGTATGTTATATGAAAAAAGCAATTTGGATAAAACTATAGATAAAATATAATAGTCTATTGTTAGCATCTACATGAATTGGCAGAGCTTTGGACTATCAATGTCCATTCTGATGGAGTTTGGAAGAGAGAGCGAAAGAGAGAGTATTGAGGAGAGAGAGAAAGAGATAGTGAGAGAGACGAAGCAAGAAAATATACTCAATATTATACAGGAAGTTTCGGAAGTAGTGTTGAACATTATAGGGTACTGTTCCTGGATGATAGGAGACTACAAATGTCGTATTTGAAGTGTCCAAAACTCAGCGGTTATACTTATAGCTGCCATTTTGTTTTTTTTTTTCAATTTGGAAAATTTTATCTCAAGAACGGAATGTGTCTTGTTTGGAATTTGACTGGATATTCATTCCATAAAGAATAGTCTAAAAAAGAAAATAAAAATTTTTGAAATGAATTTTCAAAATGGCGGCCATGTTGAAGGCGAATTCTACAAAAACCGTTCACTCTACAGAAAATTTACAAAAGACAAAAACGTTAGCAAATTCTATCAAAATTTCGAAGATACCTTATATTTGGAGATTGTTCGAATAATAACAACAGAGAAGTTAATTATGTTCGTACGCTTGCAAGCTCAAAACAAACAAGATCATCCCATGCCATATAGAGCCATACCGAGATTAAAAACTCCATCTTGAATGCAATTAGAGTAAAAAAAGTAATATTGATGTTTAAATGGTGAAAAGTGGTCATTCATGCAGTACAAAAATAATCAATAAGAATAACTCTGTTATTCTTCGACTAATCTTGATAAATAAGGTATCCTTGAAATCTTGATAAAATTTTCTATGAAATTTTCTTGATAAATGTTCTGTAAAGTGGATGGTTTTCGTGAAATTTGCCATCAAAGATTTGAAATTTCCGCCATTTTGAAAATTCACATAAAAAATGTATTCTATTTTCAATGTTGAGTCCTCATAGCATAAATATTCATGCCAAATTTCAGATCAATACAACATTTCGTTCTTGAGATAAAAATTCCCAAGTGAAAAAAACAAAATGGCAGCTATAAGGATAACCGCTGAGTTTTGTACACTTCAAATGCGACATTTGTAGTCTCCTATCATCCAGGAACAATATTCTTAAATGTTCGACATTACTTCCGAAACACTCTGTATAAATTAAGTATACTTCTTGATTCGTCTCTCTCACACACACTCTCTCTCTCTCTCTCACACTCTTTCTCTTTCCTCAATACTCTCTCTTTCGCTCTCTCTTCCAAGCACCGAGAATATTGGACACCGAAATAATACATTCATTGTTCAATAGCCTGTATTCGGATGTGACTACAGGAAAAAGCTGACATCCAACGTACTAACATAACATATGCGTACATGATCCACTACCGCTTCACACATATGCACTACTAGTGAATATCAGCAACGTATATAGTGAGGTACGCATATAATGGCAGTGAAGAAAGATAGGAGAACGGCGATGCTGATTCTCTGCTCATATTTGATGCAATATCAACTGCTCATTCTCGTTTCAAATGGTTAATCTTATTTTATGCGTCGACAAAATATATTTTCAATGATTCAGTGATAAATGTTCATAACCATGATTGAATATTTTGTTAATTGATTGTATTACTACATAGTTAAAACATGATCTGGCAACGTTGAGAAGCTGGAAGATGATAGTTCTATCTGCTTTGTCTAATGATAGACAAGGATAGCAACAACATTGTTAATCAACTACTGCCATTATAACGTGGACCTCACTAAAAATGGCAATGTATAAATAGGACACTCCACCTCTAATTGTCAAAATGGAGTTTCCCCTTATCAACTGCATGGCCCGAAAATGACTGCTTGAGCTCAAATGAGTGTATTTATATTTATTTATTTATCTATCCATTGATCTATTTTTCCCATTTATTCATCTATTTATTTATTTATTCATTCATTCATCCATTCATTCATTTATCTATGTATTTATTTATTTATTTATTCATTCATTTATTCATTCACTCATTCATTTATATATTTATTCATTCATTCATTTATTTATTTATTCATTTATTCATTCAGTTATCTATTATTTCATTCATTCATTCATTTATTTATTCATTTATTCATTCAGTTATCTATTATTTCATTATTCATCCATTCATTCATTTATTTATTTATTGGATAGAGCAAACAATACAATAGTTGGAGAAGAAAAACAGGCTATTGGCCAAAACTTCTCCAATTCCTATTTTGTCTTATCCAAATATTATGTAGGATATGTCCATTTAAATTTAAAGCAATGTTTATTGATTGTGATTTGGGTAGGTTCATTGTTCATGGTTGTATGCAAATTTATAATTGGCTCTTGTTATTAGTTGAATGTATTGCCAAACATTTCTTTTATGTAGTTTAATTTGGCCATTGTTAGAATTTGTTATTTTCGACTTATTTGTATGGTTATACCACATACAAATATCATGATTTATAAATATCATATTATTTAGAGGCAATGATGGAGAGAATCCTGAGCTGGATATCAATGAATTTGGAGGTTTTGAGAAATCTAATCATGTATTATCTGACAAAACAAGAGAATAGTTATTTGTATATCTAGAGTGGAAAGTGCTGTTTTTTCTCCCTGAGGGAAAAGTTTAAAGCCCGAGGCAAAGCTGATGGCAACAATTTTCCTGAAGGAGAAAAATAATTTTCAACTGGTGATATACACAACATTTTTCCTCCACCTACATTTTTATGAGAACTGCAAAATGCTAACGGGCAAACAGCAATGGAAATTCACGTTTATCAGGGAGAACAATGATGATAAATAATTTTTAAAAACGTGCGTGACCAAACAATGTGTTACAACATAATCTAAAACTAGAGCTGGGCTGGCTTGTAATCACAGTTTTCCGCCGACAGCACCATGCGCTATCTCTCGGCAAAAGTTGTAACAAAATGGCCACCACAACTACAACTATGATGAAGTTCCCGTTTCAAATTTGATTAGTTAATCAGGAATATTCGTTGGTTGGTATTTTCAATAACATGGAATATAAAAAAAATATTTATACATTTTTTTTAGTATAGTGATATGGAGTTTGTATTAATTTAGCATACAAACATAAATTTTATATATTGATCAAATGTCTGGTTGAAGTATTGAATTTAGTTGTTTCAATGAGTACTCTATGAAATGCTTCCTCATCTGAGCTTAGTCCTTCCAACCTATTTCAAATGTATGTTTTTGAAATAGAGATGCTTCCCATGTTATTCAAATGGAGTCACTTTTACCATAGAGAGACAATAGTGTAAGTAGATACTCCATGATATAGGGAATTTATGTCGCAACTTTACTGTTATCTCAAGCCGATTACTGTCGATTATTGTCAATTTTTACTTTTTTTGGGGGGTGATAGTGTATGAACGGCACAATTTGAGAGACTATCAGTGTCACACAGCTGCATAGGAAGAACTATGTGAACTATCGGCTTGGGATAACAGTAAAAGTTGTGACATAAACGCCCTATACCATGGGATATCTACTTATGCTATCGTACCTATATGCTTTTACACTCTAGGGGGTTTTCCTGTTTTTTCCTCCTGAGAGCGAAACAGTGACACTTTAGTATTATGTTCCAGGGAGCAAAGTAAGCACTTTAGACAGGAGGTGGAGGAAAACATATTTATTTTAAGATCAAACTCCATTCTTGGAAACAAAGACTCATATTGATTCAGATCAAAACTCATTCTTGGAAGAGAATGATATGGCTGGCTATGAGTGGAGATGGAGGATTACAGAATGCGGTGAGAACGGGGCTGAGTTGTATTATCTGCTGACCACAACAGTAGGGCGGTTGGTGCTTTGTCTTCACGCGCCCTGGATCCTGTTCTACAAGATTCACCACAATCTGTCAGCGTTTTCCACATCAACAGCACAAACAATTCCAATTCTACCAATGCTGCCACTATGCCCACTATAGTGAACGCCACTTTAAACTGCCACCACGCCCTATAAATAACTACAACGTTACCAACTGTGCCAACACTGACAGGGTGAATTGAAACTTGGTGTAGTGTACGGTGTTCAACGGCCTTGCGGGTATAAATTAACAGCGTCCTCGACAGAAGGCGGCTTTACACTGTACACTGCAGGTGAACCCACAATGACGAATAAGATGCCTGTGTGACAAGACCCCCCAGCCAACCATCACATTGTCTGAATTATCGGTTCGCACTCACACAATATAATATAATATATTAGGGTTGATTTCCGGTGCTGGCATATTCTTGGCTTCTGAGAGATGATTCCATAAGCATGACGTTTGCTGTTCGAAGCCTTTCCTCATTCACTGCCAACTACAGCATTTAGTTGCATGGGAAGCATGAGAAATGATGGAAGGTCGGTGGTATTGTTTTCTAAGGCTTGAAAGTCCTTGCTCTATTGTTGACATTCCATTCAATATCAGAGATTTTATACTGAAACCGAATCCTCTGAACGTCGAGTAATGGTGACTTTATTGACCGAGCGAAGTGAGACTCACAGCGTTTTAAAAAATAATGCGTTTTTTTTTAAATATAATATAATATAAAAATATCGTGTGTGAATGTTTGGCATTTCTCCTAATGTTTGAATGTTTAAATGTTTGAATGTTTATAAGTTTATAAGTTGCGCATTTCGGCGAAACGCGGTAATAGATTCTCATGTAATTGTCAGTTATGTTCCTTTTTAATTGCGCGTCGACGTATATACAAGGTTTCTGGAAATTTTGGATTTCGAGGATAATATAAAAGGGAATAAGAGCCTCCCCATACGCCAATATTAGAGTTAAAATCACACTATGGAATTATTATTCATCATAAATCAGCTGACAAGTGATTACACAGACGTGTAGAGAAGCCAGTCTATTGCTGTATTCCCATAAGGTCTATAGTTTCAATCAGGTACTTGTGAATGAGAATACTGCGTGAGGTCTACTGTTCACAGAACTACTAGTGATATTGAATTCCAACTGAGAACTGAATTGTTGATTTTCGGATGGGGAACTACAAACTGTTTTTGAGGTTAACTTTTATCCCAATGCCTTATGAATCATAACAAGTTACAAGAATAAGAACAATTTTGAATGATGAAAAAATGAGTTATTGAACTATTTATTATTAAAATTTCATTATCAAAGAATCGAAAACCTGAGCATGATTCTGTTATGAGGCCTACTGTTCACAGAACTACTAGTAATATTGGAGCTGCTTATTTCAAAATTT
>NC_052512.1:4715047-4729396 GCF_014356525.2 Nilaparvata lugens | reverse complement strand
TCGTGCTATTAACTCCGGTGTAAACGCAGCTTAAGCCGACTCAACATTATAAGGAGGGTTTTATATTTTCTCCATTTTCAGGTGCTAAAAGACACTTCTAATCGTTCTCAATTTGGCTTTTGGGCTATTCTCTCATCAAGTTATCAGCTATTCATATTAACACAGTTGAAATTAATGGAAAAATACTCTACAAAATTGGAAAAACGGGTGATAATTTCCGAAACTGGATATCTCAACTTCGATTTTGTTACAATATTTATCCACAGGGTGAAAACTACTATGGGACCAGAGGAATTGCTGGAAGTTCAATGCCATTGAATTATTCATTGCATTGAGCATACATTAAAATTGAGGTTATTTACATTTATAGATGGAAATTAATGAGAAATTGCTTCTATTCAATGAATAAAACTGTAATAAACAAAATCCCAATGAAATGCTACAAATCACCCCGAAGACTTCTGCTACTGCAAATATTGACAACAGGTTGTGATGATAAATATTCAAATTTATAATGATTTTAAGAAATTCACCTTAGTTCAATATTATTACTATTGAACAAAATTCCAAATTTAATGCTGTAATTCACCCCGAAGACTTCTGCCACTGCAAATATTGATAGGGTAAACAGCTAGATCGTTTCAAAACACAAGTTAAAAAACTGCTAACAGAGAACCCATCATATAATGTAGAAAAATTCTCCAATTTGCCCGTAGATGTAATAAATACTTATTTTGAGTGATGATTATATGTGTGGTTTATAGGATTTTATTCTTGACGACACCTAATGTACAATGATATGTATTTATTGGTGGATTGCATATTCTATTCTATTCTATTCCAGATGAAAATTCGATGAGCACTAATATTAAAAAATCATGTTTTTGGACTCGGGGGACCTTGAAACGTATAGAAAACTTGAAATCAGGGTACCTTAATTTTTTTTTTTGAAAAGCAATACTTTCCTTACCTAGGGCAAGGAAAGTAATTATTTGTCAGACAGGGTCAATTGCAATATCTCAGTAGTTCCCATCTGTAGACTACAGTTTGTCTATACGTTAGCTTGTTAATTTCGGGGATGAGATATTTTGATTTCCGATATAACCGATGACAAGAATGCACGGAGATCGGACCAAATATTTTGTGACGTCACGTGACCAGAAGTGAGTAGCGATGAAATCACGTCACTACGGTGAACTGTCAGAGCTTGTAGGCTGGGCAGCATTGATGTTATAATATTGGGAATCCTGACTGTTTGAAGAGAATCTGGGAATGGCGACTGGTAACAGGTGATCCGTACGTGACTTGGTGACTTTGATTCAAACGTGGTCACTCAGACGCAAACGTGACAATATCACTTCCGACAAAACTTTATCGTCACCAGCTTGTCAAGATATAAGTGCGGATTAGGATTGTAGAATAATACAGAATGTCTCATAATTCGCTGTGTACTGATTTGGGTTCAATGGAATAATACTGAATCCTATTATATTAAGCGAGCAATTTCTGTTTTTATATATCTGGTTATTTTTATATCTGGCTTTTTTTATATCTTGTTATTTATGTTTAATGGATCTCGAAAACGGCTCTAATGATTTTCAAGAAATTTGGAACATAGTAGGTTTATAATATAAAGATTGGACTATATTGGTGATGATGTAACATATGATACAGATATTGATGTATACAATTAAATTTTAAAGTTTCAAAAAATATGTGGAACTTTACACAGAAACCTCAAAAATAGAACAAGACAAGAAACCATAATAAAGTTCTATAATACCATTGCAGTTCCGACTCTCTTATATGGAAGTGAGAATTGGATTCACACACGTAGAATGGACAGTCGAATTCAAGCTGCAGAAATGGTGTTTCTAAGGAGTGTATTTGACTGCACTAGAGTTGATAGAATCAGAAATACTGATATGAGACAGGTTTTATTGGTTGCTCCTCCACATGAAAGAAATATTCAAAATAGACGCAACTGGTGCAGTCATATGGATAGAATTCCACCTGGAAGAATTTCCGTTGTAGTCCAAAACTATAGACCTACAGGGAAAAGAGATGTAGGGAGGCCAAGAGAGAGATGAGTACCGGAACAGGTAAATTAATAAACCTAATCCCTGAAGTGAAGATGATGATGAAGATGATGATGAGGTTTTTATTTTTAATTTCTAGATTTTATTTGATTTGATCCATACAAATACGAGTGTTACTTTGAGAGAAAATTTTGAAAATAAGCAGCTCCAATATTACTAGTAGTTCTGTGAACAGTAGGCCTCATAACAGAATCATGCTCAGGTTTTCGATTCTTTGATAATGAAATTTTAATAATAAATAGTTCAATAACTCATTTTTTCATCATTCAAATTGTTCTTATTCTTGTAACTTGTTATGATTCATAAGGCATTGGGATAAAAGGTTAACCTCAAAAACAGTTTGTAGTTCCCCATCCGAAAATCAACAATTCAGTTCTCAGTTGGAATTCAAATATCACTAGTAGTTCTGTGAACAGTAGACCTCACGCAGTATTCTCATTCACAAGTACCTGATTGAAACTATAGACCTTATGGGAATACAGCAATAGACTGGCTTCTCTACACGTCTGTGTAATCACTTGTCAGCTGATTTATGATGAATAATAATTCCATAGTGTGATTTTAACTCTAATATTGGCGTATGGAGGAGGCTCTTATTCCCTTTTATATTATCCTCGAAATGCAAAATTTCCAAAAACCTTGTATATACGTCGACGCGCAATTAAAAAAGGAACATAACTGACAAATTACATGAGAATCTATTACCGCGTTTCGCCGTAAATGCGCAACTTATAAACTTATAAACATTCAAACATTTAAACATTCAAACATTAGGAGAAATGCCAAACATTCACACACGATATTTTTATATTATATTATATTTAAAAAAAAACGCATTATATTTTTTAAAACGCTGTGAGTCTCACTTCGCTCGGTCAATAAAGTCACCATTACTCGACGTTCAGAGGATTCGGGTTCAGTTATAAATCTCTGATATTGAATGGAATGTCAACAATAGAGCAAGGACTTCATCAAGCCTTAGAAAACAATACCAACCGACCTTCCATCATTTCTCATGCTTCCCATGCAACTAAATGCTGTAGTTGGCAGTGAATGAGGAAAGGCTTCGAACAGCAAACGTCATGCTTATGGAATCATCTCTCAGAAGCCAAGAATATGCCAGCACCGGAAATCAACCCTAATATATTATATTATTGTGTGAGTGCGAACCGATAATTCAGACAATGTGATGGTTGGCTGGGGGGTCTTGTCACACAGGCATCTTATTCGTCATTGTGGGTTCACCTGCAGTGTACAGTGTAAAGCCGCCTTCTGTCGAGGACGCTGTTAATTTATACCCGCAAGGCCCGTTGAACACCGTACACTACACCAAGTTTCAATTCACCCTGTCAGTGTTGGCACAGTTGGTAACGTTGTAGTTATTTATAGGGCGTGGTGGCAGTTTAAAGTGGCGTTCACTATAGTGGGCATAGTGGCAGCATTGGTAGAATTGGAATGTTTGTGCTGTTGATGTGGAAAACGCTGACAGATTGTGGTCAATCTTGTAGAACAGGATCCAGGGCGCGTGAAGACAAGCACCAACCGCCCTACTGTTGTGGTCAGCAGATAATACAACTCAGCCCCGTTCTCACCGCATTCTGTAATCCTCCATCTCCACTCATAGCCAGCCATATCATTCTCTTCCAAGAATGAGTTTTGATCTGAATCAATATGAGTCTTGTTTCCAAGAATGGAGTTTGATCTTAAAATAAATATGTTTTCCTCCACCTCCTGTCTAAAGTGCTTACTTTGCTCCCTGGAACATAATACTAAAGTGTCACTGTTTCGCTCTCAGGAGGAAAAAACAGGAAAACCCCCTAGAGTGTAAAAGCATATAGGTACGATAGCATAAGTAGATATCCCATGGTATAGGGCGTTTATGTCACAACTTTTACTGTTATCCCAAGCCGATAGTTCACATAGTTCTTTCCTATGCAGCTGTGTGACACTGATAGTCTCTCAAATTGTGCAGTTCATACACTATCACTCCAACAAAAAAAGTAAAAATTGACAATAATCGACAGTAATCGGCTTGAGATAACAGTAAAAGTTGCGACATAAATTCCCTATATCATGGAGTATCTACTTACACTATTGTCTCTCTATGGTAAAAGTGACTCCATTTGAATAACATGGAAGCATCTCTATTTCAAAAACATACATTTGAATAGGTTGGAAGGACTAAGCTCAGATGAGGAAGCATTTCATAGAGTACTCATTGAAACAACTAAATTCAATACTTCAACCAGACATTTGATCAATATATAAAATTTATGTTTGTATGCTAAATTAATACAAACTCCATATCACTATACTAAAAAAATGTATAAATATTTTTTTATATTCCATGTTATTGAAATACCAACCAACGAATATTCCTGATTAACTAATCAAATTTGAAACGGGAACTTCATCATAGTTGTAGTGTGGTGGCCATTTTGTTACAACTTTTGCCGAGAGATAGCGCATGGTGCTGTCGGCGGAAAACTGTGATTACAAGCCAGCCCAGCTCTAGTTTTAGATTATGTTGTAACACATTGTTTGGTCACGCACGTTTTTAAAAATTATTTATCATCATTGTTCTCCCTGATAAACGTGAATTTCCATTGCTGTTTGCCCGTTAGCATTTTGCAGTTCTCATAAAATGTAGGTGGAGGAAAAATGTTGTGTATATCACCAGTTGAAAATTATTTTTCTCCTTCAGGAAAATTGTTGCCATCAGCTTGCCTCGGGCTTTAAACTTTTCCCTCAGGGAGAAAAAACAGCACTTTCCACTCTAGATATACAAATAACTATTCTCTTGTTTTGTCAGATAATACATGATTAGATTTCTCAAAACCTCCAAATTCATTGATATCCAGCTCAGGATTCTCTCCATCATTGCCTCTAAATAATATGATATTTATAAATCATGATATTTGTATGTGGTATAACCATACAAATAAGTCGAAAATAACAAATTCTAACAATGGCCAAATTAAACTACATAAAAGAAATGTTTGGCAATACATTCAACTAATAACAAGAGCCAATTATAAATTTGCATACAACCATGAACAATGAACCTACCCAAATCACAATCAATAAACATTGCTTTAAAATTTAAATGGACATATCCTACATAATATTTGGATAAGACAAAATTAGGAAATTGGAGAAGTTTTGGCCAATAGCCTGTTTTTTCTTCTCCAACTATTGTATTGTTTGCTCTATCCAATAAATAAATAAATGAATGAATGGATGAATAAATGAAATAATAGATAACTGAATGAATAAATGAATAAATAATGAATGAATGAATGAAATAATAGATAACTGAATGAATAAATGAATAATAAATAAATGAATGAATGAATAAATATATAAATGAATGAGTGAATGAATAAATGAATGAATAAATAAATAAATAAATACATAGATAAATGAATGAATGGATGAATGAATGAATAAATAAATAAATGAATGAATGAATAAATAAATGAATGAATAAATAAATAAATAAATATAAATACACTCATTTGAGCTCAAGCAGTCATTTTCGGGCATGCAGTTGATAAGGGGAAACTCCATTTTGACAATTAGAGGTGGAGTGTCCTATTTATACATTGCCATTTTTAGTGAGGTCCACGTTATAATGGCAGTAGTTGATTAACAATGTTGTTGCTATCCTTGTCTATCATTAGACAAAGCAGATAGAACTATCATCTTCCAGCTTCTCAACGTTGCCAGATCATGTTTTAACTATGTAGTAATACAATCAATTAACAAAATATTCAATCATGGTTATGAACATTTATCACTGAATCATTGAAAAATATATTTTGTCGACGCATAAAATAAGATTAACCATTTGAAACGAGAATGAGCAGTTGATATTGCATCAAATATGAGCAGAGAATCAGCATCGCCGTTCTCCTATCTTTCTTCACTGCCATTATAATGCGTACCTCACTATATACGTTGCTGATATTCACTAGTAGTGCATATGTGTGAAGCGGTAGTGGATCATGTACGCATATGTTATGTTAGTACGTTGGATGTCAGCTTTTTCCTGTAGTCACATCCGAATACAGGCTATTGAACAATGAATGTATTATTTCGGTGTCCAATATTCTCGGTGCTTGGAAGAGAGAGCGAAAGAGAGAGTATTGAGGAAAGAGAAAGAGTGTGAGAGAGAGAGAGAGGTGTGTGTGAGAGAGACGAATCAAGAAGTATACTTAATTTTATACAGAGTGTTTCGGAAGTAATGTCGAACATTTAAGAATATTGTTCCTGGATGATAGGAGACTACAAATGTCGCATTTGAAGTGTACAAAACTCAGCGGTTATCCTTATAGCTGCCATTTTGTTTTTTCACTTGGGAATTTTTATCTCAAGAACGAAATGTTGTATTGATCTGAAATTTGGCATGAATATTTATGCTATGAGGACTCAACATTGAAAAATAGAATACATTTTTTTATGTGAATTTTCAAAATGGCGGAAATTTCAAATCTTTGATGGCAAATTTCACGAAAACCATCCACTTTACAGAACATTTATCAAGAAAATTTTCATAGAAAATTTTATCAAGATTTCAAGGATACCTTATTTATCAAGATTAGTCGAAGAATAACAGAGTTATTCTTATTGATTATTTTTGTACTGCATGAATGACCACTTTTCACCATTTAAACATCAATATTACTTTTTTTACTCTAATTGCATTCAAGATGGAGTTTTTAATCTCGGTATGGCTCTATATGGCATGGGATGATCTTGTTTGTTTTGAGCTTGCAAGCAGTACGAACATAATTAACTTCTCTGTTGTTATTATTCGAACAATCTCAAAATATAAGGTATCTTCGAAATTTTGATAGAATTTGCTAACGTTTTTGTCTTTTGTAAATTTTCTGTAGAGTGAACGGTTTTTGTAGAATTCGCCTTCAACATGGCCGCCATTTTGAAAATTCATTTCAAAAATTTTTAATTTTCTTTTTTAGACTATTCTTTATGGAATGAATATCCATGTCAAATTCCAAACAAGACAACATTCCGTTCTTGAGATAAAATTTTCCAAATTGAAAAAAAAAAACAAAATGGCAGCTATAAGTATAACCGCTGAGTTTTGGACACTTCAAATACGACATTTGTAGTCTCCTATCATCCAGGAACAGTACCCTATAATGTTCAACACTACTTCCGAAACTTCCTGTATAATATTGAGTATATTTTCTTGCTTCGTCTCTCTCACTATCTCTTTCTCTCTCTCCTCAATACTCTCTCTTTCGCTCTCTCTTCCAAACTCCATCAGAATGGACATTGATATGTCCAAAGCTCTGCCAATTCATGTAGATGCATAACAATAGACTATTATCTATTTTATCTATAGTTTTATCCAAATTGCTTTTTTTCATATAACATACAGCTCAATGATTATTTCCTTAATTTTTATTTTGTGAATTCATCTATAATTTTGCTGTATTGTAAGATATTGTATATAAGTGTATAAGCCAGTATATATATTGTGATCTACATGAATGAAGTACTCAATCAATCAATCAATCCTCAATACTCTCTCTTTCGCTCTCTCTTCCAACTCCATCAGCACTGAGAATGTTGGACACCGAAATAATAATAGTGTACATTTATTATTCGAATGTGAATACAGAAAGAGCTGTCATCCAAAGTACGAACATTACATATGCATACATGTATACATGCATACATGTATACATGATGCACTACCGCTTCACACATATGCATTGCTAGTGAATATCGGCAATGTATATAGTGAGGTACACCTTATAATGGAGGAAGATAACACATAACCCAGCAATGTTTGGGTTGTTGTATAAATTGGAATTGATAATGTGTGGGCTTAAGTTTGTGGTACTTTTCTGGAATTTTTGTAATTCTGATTAATTAAATGATTATCATTGAATTAAATGATACCTCTTTATTCATACGGTATGAGGTTCAACTGTCTGCTTGTGTAATTACTTATTGTACAAGCATCGAGTTCTTTTTTTCATATTAATGTTACAATCTAATTTATCGCCTCTACTTTGTTTTTACTTACTAAGTAATATACAGAGTTTTTGAATAAATTGAATATCTATCATATTTATGGATAACAGTGAATCCTACCTTTCAAATAACTCACTACTACTTTACTCCAAGAGCCATCTATATCAAAGTTGACATTTGGCCGCACCAACAAACTGTCTCCACGTAGTTCGCTCCTCAGCATCTCTTTCTGCAAACTATCCAGATTTGAAATTGGAAGTTTTATTCTGATGTGGAATTTTCGGATTGATTGTTTGGTGGAGAAATAATTATGGACATGTCCCAGTATATTTCAAGGTGCGTACAGATTTACGCACTGCGCGACTTAAACGCGAGCAGTACGGAAGATGATCGCAGGTCGCGCAACTCCGGTTCACGCGCAACGAACAGGTCAAGCTTCTGCCGACAACAATGGAGCACGTGGCAAGTTCGCGTTCTGATCTCGATGACAGTAGACTTAGCGAATCCTTGTTCGAGAAACGCGCGTTTGGCGTGCAGAGCGTAAGTTTGTACAAAGCTTAACACAATAGATTCTAATGAGGAAGGCTACAAATAGATTTGGACTATTTGAGACAAAATCAAGAAATAGAATAAGTGAGTTATACTCCTCATTACACGAGTAACAGTCACAAGACTTCGTGGATTTATTTAAATCCTCACTCACGCGTCCTGGAACCTTTAAACTTTAAAACATTGATGTTTGATAATTAGACCAACAGCAACTTTAGATATTTTAAACCTGAAACCTTCATACTTTTGAATTTCAAAGTTTGAAGAAAATTCTTGCTGGTAAAATATTGAAGTAAAATATTAAATTTCGTAAATAATTGTTTTTTTATTGCAATAAATAAATATTTCATTGTTCATTTCATTTTATTCCAAATTAAAATTTTAAATATCAACATGAGTGTACTGAAAATTAAGTTCATTTGAATTATTAGGTCTTCCTCATCAATTTGGAAGTAACTGTATTCTAATTGACCGAGCGAAGTGAGGTCTAAGATACAAGTCGACGATTTGGCATTTCTCTTGATGTTTAAATGTTTGAATGTTTGAATGTTTGAATGTTTGAATGTTTGAATGTTTGAATGTTTTAATGTTTGAATGTTTGAATGTTTGAATGTTTGAATGTTTGAATGTTTGAATGTTTGAATGTTTGAATGTTTGAATGTTTGAATGTTTGAATGTTTGAATGTTTGAATGTTTGAATGTTTGAATGTTTGAATGTTTGAATGTTTGAATGTTTGAATGTTTGAATGTTTGAATGTTTGGATGTTTGAATGTTTGAATGTTTGAATGATTGAATGTTTAAATTTCCATATGTTGCGCATTTACCGTGAAACGCGGTAATAGATCTTCATGAAATTTGACAGGTATGTTTCATTTTTTAGTTGCGCGGCGACGTATATACAATGTTTTTGGAAATTTTGCATTTCAAGGATAATATGAAAGGAAGAAGGAGCCTCCTTCATACGCCAATGTTAGAGTAAAAATCAGACTATAGAATTATTCATCATAAATCAGCTGACAAGTGATTACACAGATGTGTGGAGAAGCCAGTCTATTGCTGTATTTCCATAAGGTATATAGTTTCAATCAGTTACTTGTGGATGAGAATACCGTGTGAGGTCTACTGTTCACAGAACTACTAGTTAAATACATTTTTTTATATTGTGTGAATATTTCAGTTTTCTGGAAAGTTCCATCCCTCTCACAGACAGCTGTAGTTTTCTGTAAGGTGTGAAGTCTTTAGCTCAAAAATTCATAGTCTAATTAAAAATTGAAATATTTTGGATAATTATGTCTAGATTCTTTCTATTTTAGACTCCAATTGTATCTATTTGATTCAAAATTTGCCAGTTCATCTGAGTTTTGAAGAGCATAAATTGTATTTTGAAAAGCCTACATTTTAATTTAGACAGTACAGTACTTACTTACTCCATGGAACTACAGCTCATCCAGGGCTTTGGCCTCCTCAAGAATGCCTCTCAACTCCTCTCTGTCGGCAATCTTGCGTCTCCATCCCCTAACGCCTATTTTCCGGAGATCATCTTCCACATCCTCCAGCCAGCGCTTGCGTGGACGTCCTTTCAACCTTCTTCCGCCTGGGTTTTCTCTGAAAACTTTTTTAACGGCTCTTTCATCGCTCATTCTTTCACATGACCCAACCAGCTCAAGCGTCTCACTTTGATCTCATGTACAATAGGTTGTATTCTGTACAGGTCACGCAGCTCTTGATTCGAACGAAGTCTCCATTCTCCATCAATACTTACTGGACCGTATATTCTTCTCAGAATCTTCCGTTCCCATATACTCAGTAACAGTACTCAGACAGTACAGTATAATTTAGAAATGAGACGGTTTTGGGCATAATCTGTTGTGCCTTTCCTCATGTCGAGTATTTGTACACAATGTGATAAATGGATAAATAAGTAGACGAATGTGGAGACTCTCCTTGAAACTGATTGTTTAAGAACGCTGAAGCTCGTGGGGTTTTCAACTCATTCCCTAGTTTTTTTCGTGAGAGAAGCTTCCAAACACGCGCTAATCCCATCAGCCTACTTTTTGTAGCAGATTGGCGTCTAATTGACACTGATTCTGACTGGAGCTTCTATTGGGGGCAAAAGCCTTCTCGTTCGATCTCACTAATTCGATTGACTGTGATTGACCGTTTGATTGATTGATTACACGCTCAGTTCAGAAGCAAAGTGATTGGGAGAGCGACAAGGTTGAAAAAATCTTGTAATCGAATCATCCAATAAACAAAGTCTCTTCCAATTTGGGTTCAATCCAATAAAGGACGGGATTTGAAAAGCCAAAGGTCATTTCAGTATTAAAATTCAACATTTACTTTTTGTGTAGTTTTCCATTTACATATTGTTTCATTATCTTCCACACTTGTTTTCTTTGTTCTTATTTTGTACTAAAAGTAAATTTTATTATCATGACGATTCTGTTGCTTAAGCCGCCATTTTGTCACACCGTTGAGGGGGAGGAGACTGTCTAGCTAGGCCAATGGCAGGCGTTCATGCCCTCGACCAATAGCAGTACTCGCCTACTAGTATAAATTCTGCTGCTCTTGTATTTAGTTTTAGTTTATCAGAGATTGACAATGGTGTAATAACCAAAACCGGTCTTTCTAATTATCAATAAATCAGTGGTTTTTTGACAATTTCTTAGTCTTTTTCATTCAATTCAACATTCATGTTTTTGAAGATCCTGAGAACTTTGGTTATGAAGTATAAGACGAAATATCGGGTACCGAGGTTTGCTCTGGAGTACAAAAGCATAAAAAATTTATTACGAAAGAAGAAAATTATAAAAAAACATTCATAGTTCATACAGGAATGTTCTGTCTAATCACAGTGAATTGAGATTATTTCCCAGAGGAATGCAAAATTTCCCACACAAAGGCACGGTTGCACAAAAGCCGGTTGAATTTCAATCATGATTGATTTCACGTGAACCAAATCAGAGAAGATCATTTCAAAAAGATCGTTCTACTGGAATTAATCAGTATTAAAAATATCCCGGCTCTTTTGCAACCGGCACTAAGTACCTGATTGAATGATTACAAGAGTTCAACAGCTGAGTCATAATTCTGTCACAGACCCGCACACATGAACTCGCTCACTCACTTCCATCATCAACAGACGACGAAATAATTATTATCAGCGGTTTTTTGAAGAATGAATAATAATAATTAACCTTTTAATGTCTTTCAGCGAGTTTTCTCAGGGATGAGATCTAGTGCAATAGTATCTTTATATTATAAACCTACTATGTTTTGAATTCCGTGAGAATCTTTAGAGCCGTTTTCGAGATCTGGTGAAATTCAAACATATAAACATCTGAACATATGAAGATAAATTATTACTTGTTTAATATGTAACAGTAAATTGATTGAACAGTGGTATCCATCATTTGTAATGAATGATTGGTGACCTGTTTGGTAAGAGTAATAAGAGTAATAAAAGGGGGTGATCCACCAGTTCCCAGACGGGAACACTGTAAATTGTTGTTGCGTAGCATTTGATGGTAGAGCAAAAGCAGTTGGTTTTTTTTATTATCAACTAGATGTTTTTACTTTCCTTGCCCTATTACCATAGGTAAGGAAAGTATTGCTTTCCAAAAAAATTAAGGTACCCTAATTCATGTTTTCTATACGTTTCAAGGTCCCCTGAGACCAAAAAAATGATTTTTGGGTGTTGGTCTGGTGTGTGTGTGTGTGTGTGTGTGTGTGTGTGTGTGTGTGTGTTGGTGTGTGTGTGTGTTGGTGTGTGTGTGTGTGTATGTCTGTGAACACGAAAACTCTATTCTCAATTAACCGATTGACTTGAAATTTCAAACTTAAGGTCCTTATACCATGAGGATCCGACAATAAGAAATTCAATAAAATCCAATTCAAGATGGCGGAAAAAATGGCGGATAATTACTAAAAAACCATGTTTTTCTCGAAAACGTCACTAACGATTTTCTTCAAATTTATACCATGGATAGCTATTTATAAGCCCCATCAACTGACATGAGTCTCATTTCTGGGAAAATTTCAGGAGCTCCGTAATATTCTTGAGGAAAATGGCGGATAATGACTAGAAATCCATGTTTTTCACGATTTTCTCGAAAACGGCTCTAACGATTTCCTTCAAATTCATACCATGAATAGCTATTACTAAGCCCTATCAACTGGCATGAGTCTCATTTCTGGGAAAATTCAGGAGCTCCGTAATATTCTTGAGAAAAATGGCGGATAATGACTAAAAATCCATGTTTTTCACCGTTTTCTCGAAAACGACTTTAACGGTTTTCTTTAATTTAAACCATGGATATAGGGCTTATATTCATAAGCCCTATCAAATGACATGAGTTTTTTTCCTGGGAAAATTGCAGGAGCTCCGTAATATTCTTGAGAAAAATGGCGGATTACTAAAAAACCATGTTTTTCACGATTTTCTCATAAATAACTTGACCGATTTTTTTCAAATTCATACCCTGTATAGTTATTTATCAGCTCTATCAACTGGCATGAGTCTCCTCCCTGGGAAACCAATGGGGGGTCCACCCCACCCTTGGGAAATGGACTTAGTAACCTCCTTCTCGTGCATGAGGTAGGTAGGTAGCGCAGTTCATAAAAAGAACACATAGTCGAGATATTTCATCTGTAAAACAGCTGTTTTAACGATTTTAAAAAATGACGACTAAAAAAATCATCGGATTTCATAATTCACACGAAGAAAAAGTACTTTGAAAACAATATATATACACATATAAAGAAGTCTGATCGCAGTTTCAAATATGAGCAAGGAAAGTTGTGTGAGTGTACCACACCAGATTTTTTGGAATTTGAAAGAAGAACATTTTTTTTTAGGAGTCAGATTTATTTTATTTAAAAGAAGAAATTTCTGTTTGATTTAAATGTGAATTTTAACATATTTTGGTTTTATAAAATTAGTTATGCTACAAATTCTAATACAGAACAATTGAGGAGGGATATGAAATTTTGAGCATTTAATCAATTTAAAAAAAAATAGAATAAACTTGTTGCCAATGATTTTTCAAAACGTTAGACAGAATTGTGTTGGACAGATTATTGTGTTTTTTTATTTAAACAAGTTATTTGACAGTTCAAAAAACATTATTCATTTATAATTAATTTGGAATTTCTAAAATCAAAACTATATAGAAAAAATAAATTGAATGTGGAACGATACCGTTATACAGTTGATGTCCATCCTAAGTTGCCATGGGGATGTCCAGCCACGGGGCAGCTCGATCTGTCTCAGGAGGTAGGCGATCAAAAAGTGTGTGAAATTATTCAGAAGAAAAGTGGAAAGCTTTTTCCACTAGCTGGCTGGAGGGGAGACTAGAATGCTAGCCCCACTTCTACCTCTCCTCAGCGTTTTTAGTCTGTCAGCCAAAACTGTCTGATCAGCTTTTAGTTTTTAAAGTTGGAAAAAATTATTTCTTCTCTTAAAGAAGGAACTGATGTTTGGGGGTATGTCAAACCTTGTGCTTCATGACAAATAGTATAGGATAAAGTCACTGGGTGAAAATTATGGTCATGAATCTCCACACTTGATCAATCACGAATTTCAAATCTCACTCAAATTCAAATCAATTTTTTGAACTGAGTATAATAGAGGATAAAACTGCCATATACACGTACGGGGTAGGAAAATACCTATGCCATCGATTTTCTATT
>NC_052512.1:4690047-4712547 GCF_014356525.2 Nilaparvata lugens | reverse complement strand
TGGTATTAAATTTCCGCACGGCAAGCTCTGCGAATTGAATTCGCACTGCAACAAAACTTTATCAATATTTTTGAATCATTAAATCTAGTCTAATGGGATACCGAAAACATAAAATCTCCTATTATGAAAGGAAAATCTTATCTGGTAATTGACGGTATAGTATTTCACATTATCATGTAAAAGATTTTCATACTCTTAATGGAAACTCACATCGAGTTATCCCACAAGAAATTTGCAGTGAAAATTCAATCCAATTAATTTTCGATTTGATCACACAGTACAAACATATTCTCATTGTTTGAAATATACTAGACTAGTAGTTCTGTGAACAGTAGACCTCACCCAGTTTTCTCATCCACAAGTATCTTATGACACCTGTTGTAGTTGATTCAGTTGGATCACAATCCACAGTTGAATCATAATTTACTATTAAACTTCTATTTGTTTCTTCCAAGATCAAAAACTCACTCAATGTTAATAAACTCAGTTCACATTTCAATTTGTATCCCATATTAACATTTATCCAGTTTCGTTATAATCTTTCCATCTGATTAAAATATCTCTCAACTATTTTAAAATTATTATCTATCAATCAAGAATATTATAGTTTCTTCAGCATTATTCAGTTCATTTAATAATTTTTCATTTCATATTCAATCACCTATTGAATTTGTTTTTCAAATGTGGAATATTGATACTAATGGGCACGCATCATAAAAAATATTGGAACCCCACCTTATAGAAATAGACACGGCCAGACATCTGTGTAATGCATTCAATGAATAATCAACCCGTCAGCTGATCGATTAGGAATAATTCTATAGTCTGATTGATCCTATCTCCAATGTAGATGATATAACTCTATAGAGTATGGAGGAATTCCTTTTCTTCTCATATTATCCAAAATTTCTAAATTATCAAACTATCTTTCTTCTTATCTTCCTTCAAATTAATTTCTCAAATTATCAGAATTCCCTTCTCATATAATGCTAAATTTCACAAAATCTTGTGTATTCATCGACGTGCAGTTAAAAAAGGAATATTCCTGCCAAATCTCATCGAACTCTATCAACGCGTTTGGCCGTAATCGCGTTACATACAGACAGACAAAAGCAAATCAAGTTGAAACATAGTTTGAGATATACTACAATATTATCACAGTTATGGAGCACCACACCCCGCTCCTTTCCCCCCAGTGTTGGAAATGATTTTTATATAGTTTGATACCTTATTATTTTTTATATTCTCCGAAATCAAAATCCTTTCTCTGGGAGGAAGAGTGTATTACTTAATTGAATTTCAACTCAATCCAGGATTTCACTGAGCTATGGAGTTCTATTCATTGAATAACATAGATAATGTATACTAATGAACTCCATTCATTACAAGAACTTAACTCGTGCTCTGCAAGGGTCTAGTTTAATTAAAAACCTGACAACTGAAAACTCGACCTAGTGAGATCTTGAAGAATTTGATAAGACCTATAACCATCCTCGGTAAATTGAGAAACCATTACTCATTTTCAGAGATTGATGGTATACAAGTCGAAAAAATTAGAAAAATACCACCAGTAAAAGGTTTTTCAGCCTTTTGCAAAGCTTTAATTAGTTGTAGTAGTTCAGACGTGATGATGCTTCATTCGTGAATTAACATCCTGTACGTGTATTCCCATTCTTTTCCCTTGGAAAACTCGCTGAAGGACACGAGAAGGATAATAGTTGTTTTTTTGGAAAAAAAGCTGATAATTTTATCGTCTTTCGATAATGGAAGATGCGAGTGCCTTTGTGGGAGGAGACAGAATTATGTTTAGCTGTTGTACTATTGCTATCAATCAATGACTCGATCAACATATCTGATTTGTTGACATGACCAAACGATATGATTTTATTCAAGATTTATTATTCTCCATTCATATTCACAAATAATATCGGGACACCGAGCTTCGCTCGTTATTCTTCTATTGATAAACAGAACACAATTCTTCAAAATGATTGGGGAAGTACTAATAGACACGGCCCAAAACTGTTTCTTCACCGAATTTTGATTTATACACTATAGATGGTTCAAAAAGTGGGTTATGTTCCATAAACTTGAATTCATGTTCAATTTCTAATCCAAACATTTGAAAAAAAAGTTCAAATTTAGATTGTTCACAAACCAAATTGAATAACAAAATAACACTCATTAATCACTTGAATCTGTGGAATAATGATCAACTTCGAATATTTTGATATACCATGTCATGTCAACAAATCAGATTATTTTGATCGAGTCTATTAAAAATTTCTAGAGTTTTCGCGAGATACGAAAAGCTGATTGATTACACAGCTGATCTCCCACACAGGCACACGCATCTTCTGTTATCGAAAGACGACGAAATTATCATCTGTTTTTCCGAGAATGAATCATCCTTTTCATGTCCTTCAGCGAAGTTTCCCAGGGATGAGACCTAGTGCAATCGAATTTCTATATCATAAACCTACTATGTTTCAAATTTTGTGAAAATCGTTAGAGCCGTTTTCGAGATCCGTTGGACATAACCTTACCTAGATAAACATACATAACATATACATAACCTTATAACCAGATAACTATATAATCATATACTCAAAATTGGACAAAAATGTGTAGTGTAAACATAACCTATTCTTGGACAATTTTCTATCTAAATTTGGGAAAGGAACAGTTTTGGGCTTCAAGCCTGTTGTTCCTTTCCAATCATTCATAGTTGAGAATGATTGTATCTATTAATGTATAAATGAATATACTTAAACTGCTCACTTGATAAAATAGGATGTGTTGGATATCGTTGAGAGGCCGGATCTCGTCAAATTGATCAGCTGTTGGTTCAAACTCGAAATGTAATTGAACTACTGCAGTAGACAGTTAACAGAAAAATCGAGGTCAGTTCGCTTGTTGAAGTGGATGGAAAACACCTGCTAACAAGCGGGCGAAAATAGTGAGAAGGGAGTCTTTTCTCCGAAAACTTACAGAACCTGTGATTCCATTGGCAGCAGTCGATTGCGGTGCCGACAATAGTCATCTCCACCCCCTCCACTATCAAAATTTTCACACAGTTTGTTGTTCCCCCTCTCTCTCTACTGATACTTCACCTGCTGCTCTTTTCTCGGGATTTCCTCTCAATTTTCTGTGCCCAGTCCTTGGAGTGCCATCCAATGGCGATTGCTCTAAACCTCTCTTGTTGACCTCTCCGAAACCACATTCTATGAACTCTAAACGCCTCTTGTTGACCTTCTCCGAAACCACATTCTATGAACTCTAAACGCCTCTTGTTGACCTTCTCCGAAACCACATTCTATGAACTCTAAACGCCTCTTGTTGACCTTCTCCGAAACCACATTCTATGAACTCTAAACGCCTCTTGTTGACCTTCTCCGAAACCACATTCTATGAACTCTAAACGCCTCTTGTTGACCTTCTCCGAAACCACATTCTATGAACTCTAAACGCCTCTTGTTGACCTTCTCCGAAACCACATTCTATGAACTCTAAACGCCTCTTGTTGACCTTCTCCGAAACCACATTCTATGAACTCTAAACGCCTCTTGTTGACCTTCTCCGAAACCACATTCTATGAACTCTAAACGCCTCTTGTTGACCTTCTCCGAAACCACATTCTATGAACTCTAAACGCTCTTGTTGACCTTCTCCGAAACCACATCCTATGAACTCTACTTGTCCTCTAACTGATCTATTGAGTGTCTCTCAACTTCTGTGTATACTCACAGGACTGGTTCTATTTTCGTGATTGAAGTGATCTTCAATCTGTTTACTGAGAAATTTGCTTCCAAACTTGTAGAGTGAAACCACTACTTCCTGAAATAACTGATAAAAACAGTGAATACATAACTGGTTACATAGTTACTGTAACTGAGGCCCGCCGCAAAGTAGACCCACGCTAATCCACGCCACTTCAACCCACGCCGTGGGATGTTTTGTAAACCATTGCTAGGCTTCTCTAGACATCTGTGTAATGCATGAAATAAAAAATCACTTGTCAGCTGATTGATTATGGATAATTATATAGCAATGGTTTACAAAACATCCCTTGGTAAGGGTTGGAGTGACGTGGGTCCACTTTGAGGCGGGCCTAAGACCAGAGCCAATCTACTTGGGTCCATACACACCATCTCGTTTTGAACGAAGATGGATCAGCGGTTGATTGAAACATTCGTTGAACGAGCGCAAGCGAGTTCTCACTTTTTACTCATTCGAAGGAAAGAACTGGTTTATACACATACGGGGATAGGAACATTATGTTTGGCGCATCATCATGTCGGAACGACTGGACTGATTAACTTAAAATTTTGCATATCGATTCTTAATTTATATGGGATGGTTATAGGCCCATTTTCAGTTCTTCAATATTTCATATGTCAAGTTTCAAAATAGACCATTGCGGAGCACGGGTTACCTGCTAGTAAGTATGTAGTAATACATTCTTCATTAACAACATTAATATCGGGGACCGAGCTTCGCTCTGGGGTACAAAAGCATAAAAGATTTATCACGAAAGAAGAAATTATAATAACATTCATAGTTCATACAGAAATGTTCTATCTAATCACAGTAAATTGAGATTAATTCCCAGAGGAATGCAAAAATCTCCCCTCACAAAGGCCCAGTTGCACAAAAGCCGGTCAAATTATCCTGATTAACTTCACGTGAACCAAATCAGAGAAGACCATTTCAAAAATATGGATCTACTGGAATTAATCAGGATTGGAAATAAACCGGCTTTCTTGCAACCGGCTTGAAGTACCTGATTGAATGATTAAAAGTTCAACAGCTTAGTCATAATTTTGACACAGTCCCCCCACACACATGAACTAGTTCACTCACTTCCATCACCAACAGACGACGAAATAATCATTATTAGCAGTTTTTCCAAGGATGAATAATAATTATCCTTTTAATGTCCTTCAGCGAGTTCTACCAGGGATGAGACCTTGTGCAATAGTATCTTTATATTATAAACCTACAATGTTCTGAATTTCGTGAGAATTGTTAGAGCCGTTTTCGAGATCCGGTTAAATACAAACATATATATATATATATATATTTCGGTATATTTCGCTGCTAGTGCCGAAATTAGACTTTTCCGGCTCGAAATAGGTTTCCAAGTACGAGGCCGTAGGCCGAGGACTAGAAGAGATTGAGAGCCGGAAAAAACATTTTTGCCCGTGGTGCGAACGCTATTTTTCGCCACACAGAGAAATAAACAATATACTGGGGTGAGCATAAGTCAGGGTGCACTGTCTGAGGATGCGCATGAGCAGGTTTCCCCCACTCCAACTATCGTAACACATTGGTAAGATTCCCAGACTGGTGGCATGAATCAGTTATGAGTTAGCAAGCCTAGTAGTACGTGTTAAAGTGTTTGTTTGATGTTATCAGTGCTACCAATGGCGCAAAACCAAAGAATCAAAAATTCGCTTCAAGAATGTGTTTTTTTGTTAAAGAATTATTACAAGTTTGATGGTGATAGAGAAGTTATTATGCAAATTTTTTCGAATAACTTTCCTGATTCTCGTGTACCAGGTCGCAATTATCTTCATCGGCAGTATCGCTGATGCTCCGCGCCAAGGTGCACCACGCACTGTTTGTACAGAAGAAAATGTCAATCTTGTTGCACAGACCTATGCCTTAAATCCACACCAGTCTGCAAACTGGTGCAACATCTTTTTCAACATCTTTTATAATTTGTTTAATACCTATTGTATACCTATGTACACAAATCAAATAAACATAAATCACTTTTTGAGTAAATATTTTGTTTTTAATATCATTTTATTGCGTAATTGCAATTTTGCACCCTGACTTATGCTCACCCCGTATATATATATATATATTTCTGAAATCGAATTTGAGTAGTTTATAATATATTATATCTTATCTCTATTTTATTCATCAAAATAAAATGATAGTTTATTATTATTGCAGAATACTTTATTCAATACTAGAAGCATAAACTGATTCCGTTTCATAAACTATTTTGTAAACCCGTTCACATCAAATCAGAATCAGCTGAATTTTATTTTACATCCCTAGGGCCATAAACATTTTACCGGCCTGGTCAGGAAACATAACTTTCTGCCTCCATATGACCATTACCTCCATAAACCAGCTCATTACATCCAAGTGGGGCGAAAACATCTAAACATCTAAACATCTAAACATCTAAACATCTAAACATCCAAACATCTAAACATCCAAACATCTAAACATCTAAACATCTAAACATCCAAACATCTAAACATACGAACATAGTAACAGAAGTTGCTCGTTTAATAGTATAGGATAGAGTATGGATGAATGAACATGTTTGTGATAACAGGTGATTTGTGTGAGTAGAATACTTGAGTTGGTGTGAATGAACATCTCATAAACAACCTGGTAAATAGGGGTTTGAGTGTAGTGTAAGTGTGAACCGGCCATACATTGTCGGCAATGCCCATCCAACAAGTACCGCTTCAACAACCATCCAAACTAACCCTATTAAGCAGCCAGGTGCTCTTGCACCAAGTAATCCCACAATTGTTCTCGGCTTCGTAGACAATAGCCCAACTTGAAATAAGCCGGACGCAGTTACAACGCAACTTATAAATTATCATGGGGAGTTGTCATTCAAACAATAGCTGTAGTGACACACAGAAAGATAGCATCCCTGCGCTTCAAAATGTTTGCTGTTGTTGCGTCAACTGACAACAAAATTGTAGAATTTTCTATCTACTGAATCAAGGATTCTACATAAGTACTAGAAAGATTCTCATCAGTTGTGTAATTTCCTAACAAGAATGGACTATCAAATCCCATCTTCTATAATATAGAAGATAGGTATAGATATTGTTTATATTGTATCAATCAGAGCTATTCCTGGGAATTTTATAATACTAGCCGTCAGGCTCGCTTCGCACGCCATATCTGTCTAGATCGTCTAGTGACTGGATCGTCCAAGAGTAAGATCAGCAGGATCGCTTCGCTCGCCTGCATTTTTCATTTCAGCATTTTAATCACATGTTAGGACGATCCAGTCGGGGGTCCAGACTAACGGATATGGCGAACGAAGCGAGCCTGACGGCTAGAAGTAATATAATATTCCCAGGAATAGCTCTGATCGAAGTAGCAGTGCCCAATCAATTTCTCCGCGATAAATGCATTTCAATCTTCAACTTGATGCCAACCTAACAAAGTCAACTCAACTTAATGCCAACCTGACAAAATTATTAATTTAGTTACTAGTTAACAACTGTTTCGAAGAGGTACTCTCTCTAGATTAGAGTTTTATATTAACATATGGTATGGACATTTTTCAATTATAATTAAGAGATTGGAGTAAGAAGAATATACATGCTACAAGACGAACTTTAAACCCTTAAAACCACCCTTAGAGATGAAATATTGCCAAAAGATTTCTTAGTGCGCTGTAGCATTCGATTCTGGTAGGCCGTGATATAAGGGTAGGTGCCCGTTACGGATTCGCCTCAACTGGTCAAACCTCTAAAGGCCAACTGAACATACCTACCAAATTTGAACGTTTTTGGTCCGGTATATTTTTAGTTCTGCGAGTGAGTGAGTCAGTCAGTCAGTCAGTCATGAGTGAGTGCCATTTCGCTTTTATATAATATATATATATGAAAGAGAGAGTAGGGTTGTGTTTGTTCGCATCAAACATATCAACTTGTGGATTGCATACCGAAAAATCTGGTGTGGAGCACTCACACAACTTTCCTTGTCGTTATAAAAATTCACCACCTGATGCTAGTGTTCACGCGCATCTCAAGTCTACTATTCAAAGATCCGAGCCAGCTGGTGACAGGACAACAACGCTGGACGTCTGCTATCTCTTCATGGTGATCTATATAATTATATAAAAGCGAAATGGCACTCACTCACTGACTGACTGACTAACTCACTCACTCGTAGAACTAAAAATCTACCGGACCAAAAACGTTCAAATCTGGTAGGTATGTTCAGTTGGCCCTTTAGAGGCGCACTAAGAAATCTTTTGGCAATATTTTAACACTGAGGGTGGTTTTTAAGGGTTTAAAGTTCGTCATTTAGCATGTATATTCTTCTTATTCCAATCTCTTAATAATAATTGAAAAATGTCCATACCATATGTTAATATAGAACTATAATCTAGAGAGGTACTGCGAAGAGTACCTCTTCGAAACAGTTGTTAACTGGTAACTAAATTAATAATTTGTCAGGTTGGCATTAAGTTGAGTTGACTTTGTTAGGTTGGCACCAAGTTGAAGATTGAAATGCATTTATCGCGGAAAAATTGATTGGGCACTGCTACTTCAATCAGAGCTTTCCTGGGGATATTATATTATTAGCCGTCAGGCTCGCTTCGCTCGCCATATCCGTTTAGCCAGATGATTATGAAGAATGATCTCATTCTTGGACGATCCAGTCGGGGGGTCCAGGGGGCGGAGCCACCTGGCTAGACGAATATGGCGAGCGAAGCGAGCCTGACGGCTAGTGAGCAGTGCTAGTGATCTAATAGAATCAACAGTTGCCAACAGTTTGCAATTGAATAATCACATTTTCTCGAATTTCGAGCTTATTTTTTATTTCAGGTGAAAATGTTAATGAACATTGTACAGATTTTCATGCTCAATCTCTTCCACTTGGAATTTTTTGTTTATATTGTATCTGAAGCATGATAATTGGATTCTAAAATCAAACTTTGAATATATAGGAGCTCCTTGAATATTCACAGATATGAGACTTGTGGCAGTTGACAGAGCTTGTCAATGAATATTATATGTAAGAATTTGATCAAAATCGTTGGAGCCGTTTTCGAGAAAATCGCGAAAACCCCGGTTTTCGACAACATTTTCGTCATTTTATCCGCCATCTTGAATTGCATTAGATCCAATTTGTCCGTGTCGGATCCTTATATTGTAAGGTTTACTTTTATTGCTGTTTCGACGACTTTCAAAAAAATCATGTAATTTCAAAATATTTACAAAAAGGGAAACAATTTACTCTGAAAACAATAAATTATATATACACATATACAGTAGTCTGATCGTAGTTTCAAATATGTTGCCGCCAATCATCATTTTGTTATTCTCCTAAATTATTCTCTTCAGAATGAGGTTTTCAGTTCAATGAGCAAAGGTAAGTTGTGTGAGTGTACCACACCAGATTTTTCTAGGAGAGTATCATGTGACGTCCATCTTTCAAATATATGTTTTATCGGAATTGTTGTTGCTTTTTCATCTTCCAATATCATTGCTACGATGTCTCAACACTTGTATGTGAACATAGAAAGCGGGATGGGGACAAAATGATTGAATTGAAAAAGTGAGAGAAAGAGTGAGAGGGAAATTACAAAAATAGACACTCACTACCACACAAAAAATCAACTGGAGTGCTGAGAAAAAAGTTATTGTTTCTAATCTGTAGCGACAGAGTTTAACGGTGAAAGAGAGTTGTAATTTTCTTCTAGAGTGGATGCGTTGATTAAAAAATTCTCAGTTCTTTCCGCCTACTGATCCCGCACCCTTCTCTTTCTCGCCTTTATCCTCCTAGACTGCCTTATCTCTCAACCCCTCTCACAATATTTCTTCAACCCGGACTGTGTTGTGCTAAAAGGACGTAACTCCAAAAAGCTCGTAGTTGACCGAGCGAATCGAGGTCTAAGATTCAAGTCGACGGTTTTGTATTTCTCTTATTGTTTAAATGTTTACATGTTTAAATGTTTATATGTTTCGTATTTACGGCGAAACGCAGCAATAGATTTTCATGAAATTTGACAGATATTTTCCTTTTTAAAATTGCGCGTCGACGTATATAGAAGGTTTTTGAAAATTTTGAATTTCAAGGATAATTGACCGAGCGAAGTGAGGTCTTAATTCAAGTCGTCGGCTCCGCAATTCTCTTAATGTCTGAATGCTTAATGTTGCGCATTAACAGCGAAACGCAGCAATAGATTTTTATGAAATTTGACAGGTATGTTCCTTTTTGAATTTCGCATCGACGTATACATACGGTTTTTTGGAATTTTGTATTTTAAGGATAATACAAAAGGAAAAGGAGCCTCCTTCTCACGCCAGTATTAGAGTAAAAATCAGGCTATAGAATTATTCATCATAAATCAGCTGTCTAGTGGACTATAATACTACCCGTTCAAAAACATCGAACATCTTGAAAATGTATCCTTCCATCAACGTTAGTAGACAGTTGACTATAATACTACCCGTTCACAAACATCGAACATCTTGAAAATGTACCTTCCCATCAACGTTGTAGACAGCTGCAGCCAGACCTGATAACAGCGCTCACACTCACATTCCGGGACGACACGTCACGGTACGATAGGACAGAAATCTCCATGTTTATTTAGGAGTTTTTCTAGACATTTAAAATTGATAAATTGTTTATTAATTTTTGAGAAACATAACAACAGGTCAATGTAACTTACTGAGCGTGAGGTCTACTGTTCACAGAACTACTAGTAGTTGACCGAGCGAAGTGAGGTCCAAGATTCAAGTCGACGATTCTGCATTTCTCTTCATGTTATTATGTTGCGCATTTACGGCGAAACGCAGCAATCGATTTTTATTAAATTTGACAGGTATGCTCTTTTTTAATTGCGCGTCGATTTATATTCAAGGTTTTTGGAAATTTTGAATTTCAAGGATAATATAGGAGGAAAAGGAGCCTTCTTCTTACGCCAATATTAGAGTTGAAATCAGGCTATAGAATTATTCATCATAAGTCAGCTGTCGAGTGGATTATAAATTGCATGCCATGACGCATGCAATTCAAAATCTCAATGTAACTTGCTGGAAAATCAGCTGCTGTGTGGACTATTAATTTCATGTCTCATTGAATGCAATTTTTATGCTCTATTGAATAAACTATTGATTGTATTGTGCCTGACCTTTTAAAATATGATAAAAAAGATAATTTTGAATAAAATTTAGAATTTAGAAATAGGCCGACACATCTAGAAAATACCTGAGTCTATACCTAATTCATGCAGGTGAACGGGCTAGAGTCAAGAAAACTACAATTAATCTTGCCATGCCTGATTTACTAGGTTTCTACTATAAACTAACACTACACTTTGAAATAATTAAAAAATACAAACAGCTCCAATAAACATTGGCAACTAAAATCGAACAACAGAACAACAATTCATGTTACTTTGTTGACATTCTTCATCTGATTCGGGAGCGCATTACTATCCCCGTTTAGATAGCAATACGTCACAAAACCAAACAATATCAGTCATAAAATAACAAATTAATTTCAACATGAAATTACTCAAGAAAGAAAAGCCCGTTGAACCAAATTTCGTCGATAGTAACCCATATAACCCATTTCATAATAATTTGGATCCCCACTTTTGATTGACATTCTCGGATGAACCTTTGTTAACTACACTGCACTTTCGTTGGTCTGTACGTTGCTTTATCGTCGGGGTTACAGTACCTTGTTTTTGGCGGTGAACTTTTACCGGTTGAATTTGGCTTGACGGCGACGTCCTCTTACGTCTCTAGACCTGTCGTCTGAACGGGTGTCTTGAAGCGGTGTTACATAAAGTTGCGGAACAAAGGGGTGGTACATGAAGTTGGTTTGGGGACACACATGAACCGCTGTAAATAAATGTATTACAGCATCAATTTCTAACTCTTCCTACAATTCATCAAAAGCTAAAACAGGAGTTATCTATTGATTACAATTATTCATTGATCACTTGGGGGGCCATAGGCCCCCCTTTTGCCGCTCCTAAATTGCGCCCCAGCCCTCGATATAGTTTAAGTCGCTTGAAGATTGTATTCAATTTTCATTTCAGTTTCAATTTCAATTTATTTTCCTTTACACACTACATAAATACAATATATTAAATTACAACAGAATAAACAACTATCAAATTAGTACAAAAAAAACAAAATGTCCGTACAAGATGCTTTCAGATTTGGTGTAAAGGGGTGGATTGAAGCTCTTCCAACTATGGTTACCCATGTACTAGGAAGCTTTCAATCCTTGAGAGGGAAAATAAAGGATTAGGAAAAAAGTGAGGTGGGATGATAGGATAGTTAATTTATAAGAAAAATACATAAAAAGTCCACACTAGATTGGTAAGTGAGCACACAAAAACCCTATTTTCTCTTTTACTTTGTTTAATTTACAGGTAGAAAAAATAGTTCGTTTTAATCCAAATACTAATATCATGTTTTATTTTTTTTTTTTAGTCAATTCTGCGCAGCAGATATATTGTTCAGGAATTTTATTTATCAATTTAGTGCTTAAATATATAAGTTGTCTTCTGATGGTTTCAATGTTTGTATTGTACATAAGATACTTATTTGAGGAGGGTCTCAGATTGTACAGGTTATTGATTGTGTTATTTGTGCAAGGAAAATTAGCTTTATGTTTGATTATATATTTCGCTACATTTATTACGTACAACTGCCTAACTGTTAACACATTAAACTCTTTGAAAGTCAAGTCGGTTGGGTAAAGTCTGGGTTTATTTAAAATTGTTTTGATTATTGATTTTTGAATTATGAAAAGCTCTTCTAAGTGAGAATTATAACAGCCCCCCCATACGGATATACCATACTGAATTATGGACTGGACCAGTGCAAAGTAAACCATTTTTAGATGTTTTGAGTTCAGAATTTTTTTTGCTTCGTAGAATTTATAGGATAGATATCTCATTCTTCTGCAAATAAATTTTATGTGTATGTCCCACTTCAAATTTTCATCTATTTGGACAACTAGATATTTGGTACTTTTGACTCTTTTATAGTAGGGCAGGTGCAGTTATTGTTGCAGTTTGAGTGGAGTTTCAGATTTAAATTCTCATCAGGTTTACCAGTTGTATTGAATGCGAAGGTGATGTAATTGTTTTTTCAATGTTCAGGCTCAGGTGTTTCTGTCCAACCAATTTTTTATGAGCAAACAGTCTGTTCTGCAATTTCATGTACCCCAGTCCAAGATTCCCCATGGAAAATAGCTGCAGTGTCATCTGCGATGATATTTGTGGCGTTTTTTAATTTCAGCTTTAATAAGTCATTGACATATAATATAAAGGAGGATGGTGATAGTACCGTTCCCTGAGGCAAACCGTAGGAGGTCATTTTGGAGACATCATAAGTCCCGATTGTTAAAGACTGGGTTCTATCTCTCAAGTAGCTCTTTATGAGTTCTAGAAATATTCCCCTAAAGCCTATCTTTCGAGTTTATTGTAAAGAAAACTATGTGGTATATATCAAAGGCTTTTTTAATATCCAGGAAAACTGCTATAGATTTGTAATTGGAATTCAAGTTTTGTGAAACAGTATTAGAAAATTCAATTAACGCATCTTCGGTACTTTTCGCAGTCTGGAATCCAAATTGATTCTTATCTATTATTTTATGCTTGTTCAAATACACAACTTATCTCTTCTTTATAATTTCCTCCATGATTTTTGCTAGATTACTAATAAGGCTGATTGGTCTGTAGTTACTTGGGTCCAAGGTCTCCTTGCTTGAATAAAGGTTTATCTTGGCGGTTTTGAAATGTTTAGGGAGTAGCCTTTTCAAAGCATTTGTTGAAATCACGAAAGCGGCTGTGAAATAGTGTGGCTTATATGTTTGAGTACTGTGTTATTGAGAATATCCAAGCCTGGGGTGCAGTTATTTTTCAGCTCTTTTATTGTCGCTTGAACTTCATTGAAGTTTGTCGGTTTCATAAAGAAGGAATTAGGTAGAGGAGTTTCAATTACATCGTTGTTGAAATTGAAATTTGGAGAGCTTGTGGGATCATTGTTTATAGTTTTAGCCTGTCTCTCCCCAACATTGGTGAAAAAGTCATTCAACCTCTTGGCATCAACTCCAATTTTACAACACTCTTTCTTCCCCTCCCCGATAGCCTCATTAATACACCTCCAAAGCTTTGAACTATTGGTGTTACATTGTTTTATTTTATCCCTATAATAGTTATCCTTCGCCTCACTTATGAGCCTATTCAATGTATTACGATAAACTCTGTATGTATTTATCGAATCAGCATCTGCAGGGCCTTTTCTTATTTTATCATGCATTCTATCCCGTATAATAATTGATCTTATTATTCCGTCCGTAATCCAAGGTTTCAAGGGACGCTTTAGGCGAGGAATATACTTCTCTGTTTTACTTGAATCCATAAAACCATTTATACGATCCACAAAATTGTCAACTAGGGTATCTATAGTATCATCATTTCCAAAAATAGTATTCCAATTTTCTTTTTCCGATTTTTCAGCAATTAGTTTGTAGTTGTATGCAATTTTAACGTTATTTGTAGGCCTGTTTCTATGTGAAGTGGTTTCAGGATTTTTCTCATTACCCAAGTGTAATAGTACAGAATAATGATCAGTTATTGTTGTTTTGAAAATATTTCCAAAAATATAGTTGAATTTGCTGTTATTTTTGAAAAATATGTGATCTATGCACGATTCAGTTGTGGTCGAGACTCTAGTACTCCCATTTATATAAGACTTATAACCTCTGCTCAGTAAAATATGCAGGTATTCCTGAACCTGTGTGCTAGTTGATTGAATATAATTATTTATATCACCAACCACGCAAACAGTTATTGAATTAGGTATATTATCGAGGAAGTTATTTAGACTGCTGATAAAATTCTCAGTGTTTTGATTTCTAGGTGATCTATAAATTCCTATAATTCTAAAAATTTTTTCATCCGACATTTTCAATTCCAAGCACAAAGAGTTGGCATCAACTATGTTACAGGCAATCTCACAGACATCAATATTATCTCTAACATAAATGCACAGACCGTCGCATTTGTTCATCTTTGAGCATTTATTTACTTCGGTGAAACCTGAGATCTTGTAAGTGAATGGCATGTTCTCGGTATGCCAAGTTTCGGTTAGAACAATTACATGTATATCAGTTTTTAAGCTGTTTATACAACAAATGAGCTGGTTGAAATTTGCATGGAGGCTACGGATATTAGTTGAAAAAATATTTAAAAATTCAACATTTTTTCCATTTATGGAAGGAACAAAATTAATGTAGTCATCGATTTCTGGAGTGAAGTTATCAGTTTCCAGTGATGTAAGGATTTCATCGATATCAGCCATGATCAATTTTGTTAGTATTAGCTTCTCCTTTCAACAACCTTTCTCGATTCCATGACAAAAGCTCTTCTCCTGTCCTGTCCTTCACTCTATCAATTATGTCCTGAACTTCATCATTGTAGCCTGTTGTTAGATACCTGAAACTTTCTGTATGCCTGGATATTGCAACAATAGCATGCGGCACACTGTTATAAATTGTATTGTCTCTTGTGTCAATTCTCACTAATACTACATCCTTTGATGTGAGCCCCTGTGCTTCGTGAATTGTGTTAATTCTTTGAGACTTATATTTTTTCATTGAATCACTTAGAATTTGTTTCTATTTTTGCGTAAATGTCAGTATCAGAGTATCTTCCTTCAGCTGATGAGTTTCGCCGTTTTTGAAAGTTGGAAGTATAGATTTTATTTGGGGTTTTTTTGTGCTGATTTCGTGGTAGAATGATTGAAGGGCAAAACAGACATCTACAGGACACCGCTTAGTCATTGTTATATATTCCTCAGGCTCACAGTAATCTGAAATTTTGTTCCACTGGTAACTACTGGAGATCTTTCTATGTAAGGTATCTGGTTGGAGTCACCTACTACTATAATTTCCGTTGCTCCACTCAATCTGCAATAAATCCGATGTATCCCGCATGCATCATTAGTCCCTCATCAATGTAAACTTTTTCATATTTTTTGCCCGAATTATTAATTATGTAGGATGCTACTGTCCTATAATCTAATTTAAGCTGGATAGATAAGTTCTCTTTTGTGTAACGTCTTGAGACTGATTCTCTTATATATTTAATGCTTGCTCTAGTTTGAGTTAATACTAGATCTTTTCCTGGCGTGTGTTCTCTTATGATATATGTAGATTTTCCACAGCCAGGTACTCCTTCTATCCAACTGACTTGTGGGAATAGAGGCTTGTTGATGTGTATTTTATTTATTTTAGTTATTAGCTCGCCATCCAGCATAAGTTCTGTATCTTTAGTGACTAATATGTATTTTCAGTGGTTTTGAACTTATTTTCGGCTTCTAGGAATTCAACATATTTGCCTCCTTCTTCTAGACTATACCCCATTCTGTAAAAGTGTTTGTTTTGAATAAAAATTTCTTCATATCATTATCAAATATGTTCATATTTTTTCTCTTCACAGCATCAATTGTTTTGTTCGTTACGTCTTTGTATATACTATTGAGAACTTCTTTATATATTTTAGCATTTTCAGCATCCGCCTTTTCAAGGAGATTACGCAGGTCTATCATTTTATTAATATATCTTCCGTACTTTGACATACCCTCAAATGAACCAGCAGGATACTCAGTATCGCTGTTATTAAATTGACTGGGTATTTCCAAGTAATCAATATTTAATCCCTTGATTATAAAATACAAAGCGAAGGGCTTCATTTTCAAGGACAGAACTCAGCATACTTATTGACGGTATATTATCTTGAATTGAATAGTTAAAAATATCAATTCCTATTACTAAAGGGTATTATATCAAGGGTCTACTGTATTGCGTAATGCATATTGTTTCACAGACAACATTATTGAAATGGTGAATATAAATAAAGAAATAGCTATGATACCTGATGGTCAATATTCACGGTTGATGTAAATTATAATAAACATTCTGATGAAGCTCTTGTCAAATATGCACGTAACATTCCAAAACATTTTGCGTTATAGATTGATTGCATGTTATTCATAGAACTCATCATAATATACTCTTGGAATAGTAGATAATTGTGAAAACGATCATCATAATTCTATCCAATCAGTGATGAATTCCTCACTGATGCTGAAATTCCGTCAAAACCGAGTTTGGGACTGTCAATGCCATACATTCGATGTTATTTTAGTTTCAATAGGTATAAACAATTGTCCTTCCCTTCCAGGGAATCCACTTTCATAACAGCTGAAATAACAATTCCCATCAATAGGAGCTTCCATTTATCAATGTAGGTGAATTGATGGAAACAATAATCCGACCGCTCGCACGATTTCGCTTCCCAGTGTGAGTGTTGTACGTTCGATCGAGTTGCTCGAAAATGCAAAAGGATTGTACAGATTGTACGATTTTATTCATTTACCAGCTGCTGAAATTCATTCACCAGTTTGTGATTGCGAGCTGGAAAACTTTCTCGATAAAGATTTCGCCTGGCGATTGCAATTGCTCGAGGGACCATTAACACCAGACATTAATTAGATTTATTGTGCTGTTAGAACCTCTGCTAATCGAGGCCAGTTGGCGATTTGTCCCACAATCTGCCGCCATTTTGATCCTCTCTCCAACCCTCTCCACTACTACACGATCTTCAACAATTCTACTAAACGCTGTTGTTATCTTAACAAGATCCCGACCCATAAAACACCTACGATTAGGGTGCAAATTTGAAATCTGTTTACTCGAATTTTATTGGACTGATGTCCTCTTAAGGTGCATACAGATTTACGCGCCGCGAACATAAGCAATTTATTTTTAATCAGCTGATGCCAAGCTTTTTATATCTATATCTTATACCGTTTCTGTAAAAATACAGATTTAGTCAGCTGATTAAAAGTGAATTGCTCATGTTCGCGGCGCGTATATCTGTACGCACCTTTAAGCGTATTGTTCTATTCTGGATATATGTATAAGAGCGCCTATTAGAAAAAATAGAAAAAAATCTAGCTCATTCTTATAGATGAATCACTTTATTCATTCATTCATTCATTTGAAAAGTATTCATATGTCACATACTACAGTTAAACCTCTATTAAGTATATCTCAAAGTACCGCTCAAAAAGTATACTACATATTACGAGGTACTGAATCAAGGTAGAAAGCCATTATTATGTTATTGACTGAGCGAAGTGAGGTCTAAGATTCAAGTCGACGGTTTGGCATTTTTCTTAGGGCCGGTTTCCGAGCTCGGGATTCAGCCAAGTCCTAGACTTTAAGCAGATGGAGTCAGAAAATTGACTTTCAAAACTGTAGTCGCAGCTTTTATAACAGTAGTCGTAGTTCTTATTTTCTCATTTCTATAATTGGAAACGTTTTTCCTTGACGAAATTAGACATTCCTAGATAGTTCAAAATAGCTGAAACTTTACACTATTTTCTCTTTATTTTATTTTGTGTTCAATTTTCTAGTTTTTTTTAATTTAATTCAAACGTGACTATGACAATGACTGCAACTCCGTCCCGTTTTGGAAAGCCAATATTCTGACTCCAGCTGTTTAAAGTCTAGGACTTAGCTAAATCCCGAGCTCGGAAACCGGTCCTTAATGTTTAAATACTCAAATGCTTGAATTTTTAAATGTTTATATGTTGCGCATTTACGGCGAAACGCGGTAATAGATTTTCATGAAATTTGATAGGTATGCTCCTTCTCAATTGCGCGTCGACGTATAGACAAGGTTTTTGGAAATTTTGCATTTCAAGGATAATGAAAAATTGAAAGGAGCCTCCTTCATACGCCAATATTACCGTAAAAATCAGACTATAGAATTATTTATTCATCATAAATCACCTGTCCAGTGGACTAATACTACCCGTTCAAAAACATCGAACATCTTGAAAATTGTATCTTCCATCAACGTTGTAGACAGTTGCAGCCAGACCTGATAACAGCGATCACACTCACATTCCGGCACGACACGTCACGGTACGATATAGGACAGAAAGCTCTATATTTATTTAGGATTTTTTCTAGACATTTTTAATTGATAAATTATTTATTAATTCTTGAGAAAACATAACAACAGGTCAATGTAACTCACTGAGCGCGAGGTCCACTGTTCACAGAGCTACTGGTATATTTATATGTTGCGCATTCACGGGGAAACGCGGTAATAGATTTTCATGAAATTTGATAGGTATGTTCCTTTTTAAATTCCGCGTCGTCGTATAGACAAGGTTTTTGGAATTTTGCATTTCAATGATATTATAAAAGAAAAAGGAGCCTCCTTCATACGCAAATATTGCCGTAAAAATCAGACTATGAATTATTCATCATAAATCACCTGTCCAGTGGACTAATACTACCCGTTCAAAAACATCGAACATCTTGAAAATGTATCTTTCCATTAACGTTAGTGGACAGTTGACTATAATACTATACCCATTCGAAAACATTGAACATCTTGAAAATTGTATCTTCCATCAAAGTTAGTTGTCTACTAACTTTGTCTTTCCATAAGCTCAGGCCATGATTCTAGTTTAGAGTTATTGATAGAAATCTTTTTTTAAATTTTTCTTTTTCAATCTGATGATCAAAATTGCAGCAAATATTATTGAAAAGAAATTGATTTCTAAAATCATGAAAAGTGAGGAATGAAGTTTGTAGGAAATCAGCATTATGGTAGTTTATTTTGTTAATTTCAACACACCGATTTTTTTCCAACACGACAACACAGAATGTTCTCTGATGGGTTGATTGCATCAGACCTGATAACATCGCTCACACTCACATTCCGGGACGACACGTCACGGTACGATAGGACAGAAAGCCCTATGTTTATTAGGATTTTTTCTGGATATTTTTAATTATTAAATTATTTATCCATTTTTGAGAAAACATAACAACAGGTCAATGTAACTTACCGAGCGCGAGGTCTACTGTTCACTGAACTACTAGTATCATTATCATATTGAGGGACTGTAGAGTAAAAATTTACTTGACACGAGATGTATAGTCTGGTCATTTGTAGCTTTGCCTATCGGAGGAGATCCCTAGACTACTATACTAACTGTTCACAAATATTCAACATTTTTGAAAAAAAGTTGTGTACTTTTTTGGCGTTAGAATATTCTGAAATAACTTAATTTATTCAAATTGCAGTGGTAATTTACTGTAATATTGATTCTGATGTTACATCTTCTAAATTCAAATTTCTAGCTAATATAATACTAGTAGTTCAGTAGTATTCTCATCACAAGAATCTGATTGAAACTATAGTAGATCTTATGGAAATACAGCCAATGGACTGGCTTCTCCACACATGTGAATGATGTCAGCTGATTTATGATGAATAATTCTATAGTCGATTTTAACTCTAATATCTGCGTATGGAGGACGCTCCTTTTCCTTTATAAATAGATAGAATACAATAATTCTCTATAATGATCGTGTTCATATTTCACAGCTGGCTATACGTCAGCTCATGAATTTCGGGGATGCGATATTTTGATCTTTCACATACTCACTCGCTCATTCACTTTTTACTATCCACAGCTTTTTCAGCCAAGGATGAATAATCCTTTAAATAGCATTCAGCAAGTTTTCCCAAGGATGAGACCTAGTGCAATCGAATTTTTATATCATAACCTACTATGTTCCAAATTTCGTGAAAATCGTTGCAGCCGTTTTCGAGATCCGTTGAACATTAATATCCAGATACAAATATAAAATATCGGGGCACCGAGCTTTGCTCATTATTTTATTTATTGATAAACAGAACTCTATTCTTCAAAATGATCGGGGAAGGACTAACAGGCACAGCCCAAAACTGTTTCTTCCCCGAATTTTGATTTATACACTATATATATCCCAAAAAGTAGGTTATGCTCCATACACTTGAATTCAGGTCAAATTTTCAGTCCAAATATTTGAAAACATAAAAGTTCTAATTTTGATTGTTCACATACTAAATTGAATAACAAAATGACACTCACCAATCACTTAGAACTGTGAAATGATGAACATTTTTGAATATTATTATATATACCATCTCATGTCTACAAATCAGATCATTTTGTCGAGTCAATTGGATTTTCTAGATTTCTCGCGACATACGGTAAGCTAATTGACTACACAGCTGATCTCCCACACAGAACTTCACGCATCTTCTGACAGACCTTCATCTGACAGACATCTTCTCACAGACCTTCACAGAAGGCACACGCATCTTCTGTTATCGACAGACGACGAAATCATCATATGTTTTACCAAGGATGAATCATCCTTTTAATGTCGTTCAGCGAGTTTTCCCAGGGATGAGACCTAGTGCAATCAAATTTTTATATCATAACCTACTATATTCCAAATTATGTGAAAATCGTTAGAGCTGTTTTCGAGATCCGTTGAACATAAATAACCATATAGCCAGATAACCAGAGATAACCATATATAAAAATAGAAAAATATAAAGTCAAAGTCCCTACAACCCCCCCCTCCCACAGCCCCCTCCTTAGATGTCAAGATGAAAGAATTGGCTCTTATTTGGGTGCTTGGAGCTGCTTCCAGTCCTGGTCTCAACAGACAGCAATAGTATCATAGCTATCAACTCTACACCAACTGTTCAATTGAATTTAAATAAATTTCATCATATCATAATAAATTTCACAGCTATCAAATATATATTTAATTTTCAATAAAAATAAAAAAATAAATTCCATTCAAGTTCAACTCTACAATTCTTTCCTCCAATTTTAGTCTAATTCTTTGTTGATTTCTAATTTTAAATCTCCTCTTTTCTATCAATTCATAAACTACACCTCTCCTTATCCATAACCCACTCAGATATCAAATCTCCCGTTTGTAACCGCCCCCTAAATGTCCCCATAATGTCCCCTGACTCTATACCCTTTTTCTCTCCATCCGTCTGCACCGCGTAATCTGTGGTCTCTGCTGCTACAATGACTCTCCCTGCTTACTCTGTGGTCACGACCGTTTTATTTCAAACTGTACCCACTCACTGCTCGGTTGAGGAAGGTAACACAGTTTTCGAAAATTCCGTTTCTAATGTGAGTTTTCAAGTGTTTTCAATCTCTTTATGTCTTGTGACTCCTGTTTTAATTGAAAAATATAAGAGATATACAGAAATTGTTTGCTTAATATAATAGAATGACCACATAAATAACTAGATATAAAAATACAGAAATTGCTCGCCTAATATAATAGGATAATTTCATATTAATAATGTCGTAGAGAAGATGGAAGTCAGTATTAGTTAATCATGAATGATGATTGGTCAAATAATGTATGCCTGTTGTCCTTCCCCAATCATTTTGAAGAATTGTGTTCTGTAATCAATACATAAATAACGAGAGAAGGTGATGCCCCAAAATTAATTATTATTCAACGAAAATCCCAATTGAATGCTGTAATCCCCCCGAAGACTTCTGCTACTGCAAATATTGACAACAGGGTAAACAGCTAGATGGAAATTCGATGAGCGCTACTATTCAAAAATTATTTGTCAGCCCGGGAATCGAATCCAGTACCTACTAGTTGCCGGTCAGGAATGCTTACCTTACACCAAACTGGCAATCTCTGGATAACAGCGCTCATTTTATGCAAACCTTCAGTGGCCAGCTAGTCTACAGATGAAAATAAAATGGAAGTTGCATTTTTGTTGAAATTCTAATAAATTAAAAATTATATCAACAAACGTTAGGTCATGTCGAGGCC
>NC_052512.1:4661921-4689947 GCF_014356525.2 Nilaparvata lugens | reverse complement strand
CGACTTTATTCATTTACCAGCTGCTAAATTCATTCAACAGTTTGTGATGCGAGCTGGAAACTTTCTCGCTAAAGATTTCGCCTGGCGATTGCAATTGCTCGAGGGACCATTACCCCAGACATTAATTAGATTTATTGTGCTGTTAGAACCTCTGCTAATCGAGGCCAGTTGGCGATTTGTCCCACAATCTGCCGCCATTTTGATCCTCCCTCCAACCCTCCCCACTACTACACGATCTTCAACAATTCTACTAAACGCTGTTGTTATCTTGACAAGATCCCGCCCATGAAACACCTACGATTAGGGTGCAAATTCGAAATCTTTTTACTCGAATTTTATTTGACTGATGTCCTCTTAAATGTTTTGTACCATTCTGGATATTTTAAGAACGCCTATCTGGAAAATATCTAATTCATTCTTATCAATTCAATCACTCTATTCATTTTTTTGAAAAGTATTCGTGTCACATACTACAGTTAGGCCCCGATTAAGTATATCTCAAGGTACCGCTCAAAAAGTATACTACATATTACGAGGTACTGGATCAAGCTAGAAAACCATTATTATGTTATTGACCGAGCGAAGTGAGGTCCAAGATTCAAGTCGACGATTTGGCATTTTTCTTAGGGCCGGTTTCCGAACTCGGGATTCAGCCAAGTCCTAGACTTTAAGCAGATGGAGTCAGAAAATTGGCTACCCAAAACGGGGCGTAGTCGCAGCTTTTATAACCGTAGTCGTAGTTTTTATTTTCTCATTTCTATAATTGGAAACGTTTTTCCTTGACGAAATTAGACATTCCTAAATAGTTCAAAATAGCTGGAGCTTTACACGATTTTCTCTTTGTTTTATTTTGTGTTCAATTTTCTAGTTTTTGGAAATTTAATTCAAACGTGACTATGACAATGACTGCAACTCCGCCCCGTTTTGGAAAACCAATTTTCTGACTCCAACTGTTTAAAGTCTAGGACTTAGCGAAATTCCGAGCTAAGAAACCGGCCCTTAATGTTTAAATACTCAAATGCTTGAATGTTTAAATGTTTAAATGTTTATATGTTGCGCATTTACGGGGAAACGCGGTAATAGATTTTCATGAAACTTGATAGGTATGTTCCTTTTCAAATTGCGCGTCGACGTATATACAAGGTTTTTGGAAATTTTGCATTTCAATGATATTATAAAAGAAAAAGGAGCCTCCTTCATACGCAAATATTGCCGTAAAAATCAGACCATAGAATTATTCATCATAAATCAGCTGTCCAGTGGACTAATACTACCCCTTCAAAAACATCGAACATCTTGAAAATGTATCTTTCCATTAACGTTAGTGGACAGTTGACTATAATACTATACCCATTCGAAAACATTGAACATCTTGAAAATTGTATCTTTCCATCAACGTTGTAGACAGTTGCAGCCAGACCTGATAACAGCGCTCACACTCACATTCCGGGACGACACGTCACGGTACGATATAGGACAGAAAGCTCTAAGTTTATTTTGGATTTTTTCTAGACATTTTTAATTGATGAATTATTCATTAATTCTCGAAAAAACATAACAACAGGACAATGTAACTCACTGAGCGCGAGGTCCACTGTTCACAGAGCTACTGGTATATTTATATGTTGCGCATTCACGGGGAAACGCGGTAATAGACTCTTTAAATTGCGCGTCGACGTATATACAAGGTTTTTGGAAATTTTGCATTTCAAGAAGGATAATAAAAAAGAAAAAGGAGCCTCCTTCATACGCCAATATTACCGTAGAAATCAGACTATGGAATTATTCATCATAAATCAGCTGTCCAGTGGACTAATACTACCCGTTCAAAAACATCGAACATCTTGAAAATGTATCTTTCCATCAAAGTTAGTTGTCTACTAACTTTGTCTTTCCATAAGCTCAGGCCATGATTCTAGTTTAGAGTTATTGATAGAAATCTTTTTTTAAATTTTTCTTTTTCAATCTGATGATCAAAATTGCAGCAAATAGTATTGAAAAGAAATTGATTTCTAAAATCATGAAAAGTGAGGAATGAAGTTTGTAGGAAATCAGCATTATGGTAGTTTATTTTGTTAATTTCAACACACCGATTTTTTTCCAACACGACAACACAGAATGTTCTCTGATGGGTTGATTGGATCAGACCTGATAACAGCGCTCACACTCACATTCCGGCACGACACGTCACGGTACGATAGGACAGAAAGCCCTATGTTTATTTAGGATTTTTTCTGGATATTTTTAATTATTAAATTATTTATCCATTTTTGAGAAAACATAACAACAGGTCAATGTAACTTACCGAGCGCGAGGTCTACTGTTCACTGAACTACTAGTATCATTATCATATTGAGGGACTGTAGAGTAAAAATTTACTTTGACACGAGATGTATAGTCTGGGTCATTTGTAGCTTTGCCTATCGACGGAAGATCCCTAGACTACTATACTAACTGTTCAAAAATATTCAACATTTTTGAAAAAAAAGTTGTGTACTTTTTTGGCGTTAGAATATTCTGAAATAACTTAATTTATTCAAATTGCAGTGGTAATTTACTGTAATATTGATTCTGATGTTACATCTTTCTAAATTCAAAATTTCTAGCTAATATAAATACTAGTAGTTCAGTAGTATTCTCATCCACAAGAATCTGATTGAAACTATAGTAGATCTTATGGAAATACAGCAATGGACTGGCTTCTCCACACATGTGTAATGATGTCAGCTGATTTATGATGAATAATTCTATAGTCTGATTTTAACTCTAATATCTGCGTATGGAGGAAGCTCCTTTTTCCTTTTATAAATTATCCTTGAAATGCAATATTCTCAAAAACCTTGTTTATACGTTGATGCACAATTAAAAAAGGAACATACCTGTCAAATTTCATGCGTAACAAATAAACATTTAAACATTAAGAGAAATGCCAAACCGTCGACTTGAATGATAGACCTCACTTTGCTCGGTCAATTATTTTCGGACGAAAATTGAACTTGGATTTTCATCAGTTTAAACATAACCCATTTTTCGGACATGTTGATTCTTGATCAACTTGTTGACACATTTGATTCTTATCAAATCCGAAAATAAATAAATAAATAGTTCAAGCTACTATCTAACATATTTGAACCAACAAGTTTCGAGGATAGACAAAAGGGAAGGAATGGTTTGAGCTCGAAGAAAATAAAATCCAGTGGAATTTGCCTCTATTTATATCACTAATACAGTATATTTAAGTATGGGAGATATCATATTCGATCATAAACACCCAGATTTAGCTGTTGAAGGGGGTGCACACCCTTTTCTCCTCCTCGATTTTCCTTTTCTCCCTCCTTTTGGCAGCCAAATTTCTAGGGGAGTGGGTCTGGTGCTTTTTGAACCGCTTCCAGATTCCAATGTCGGCATACGCAATCTCGCCAACGGAAGAACAGTGGCTATATCAAAGATATAATTCTTTGCGACTCTTCCTCATTCTCTACTAACTCATTATTATATTCTCCTATCTGGTGCAGTCATCAGTTATACTGCATTGGAACTGCACGTTCACAATAATTATTTTTATTATAAGGAAACGGTGAAAGGGGATAATTATTTTTTATAAAACAGCTGAATCTATATAATGTATGAAATGAATGTGTGTTTGTTTGTTCCCTAATATCGGGGCATCGAGCTTCGCTCGTTATTTTTATTATCAATAGATAGAACACAATTCTCTAAATGATCGTGTCATATTTCACAGCTGGCTATACGTCAGCTTATGAATTTCGGGGATGCGATATTTTGATTTTCACATATCACTCGCTCATTCACTTTTTACTATCCACAGCTTTTTCAGCCAAGGATGAATTATCCTTTTAATAGCATTCAGCAAGTTTTCCCAAGGATGAGACTTAGTGCAATCGAATTTTTATATCATAACCTACTATGTTCCAAATTTCGTGAAAATCATTAGAGCTGTTTTCGAGATCCGTTGAACATAAATATCCAGATACAAATATAAAATATCGGGGCACCGAGCTTTGCTCGTTATTTATTTATTGATAAACAGAACATAATTCTCTAAATGATCGTGTTCATATTTCACAGCTGGCTATACGTCAGCTTATGAATTTCGGGGATGCGATATTTTGATTTTCACATACTCACTCGCTCATTCACTTTTTACTATCCACAGCTTTTTCAGCCAAGGATGAATTATCCTTTTAATAGCATTCAGCAAGTTTTCCCAAGGATGAGACCTAGTGCAATCGAATTTTTATATCATAACCTACTATGTTCCAAATTTCGTGAAAATCGTTGCAGCCGTTTTCGAGATCCGTTGAACATAAATATCCAGATACAAATATAAAATATCGGGGCACCGAGCTTTGCTTGTTATTTTATTTATTGATGAACAGAACTCAATTCTTTAAAACGATTGGGGAAGGACTAACAGGCACAGCCCAAAACTGTTTCTCCCCCGAATTTTGATTTATACACTATAAATATTTCAAAAAGGAGGTTATGTTCCATACACTTGAATTCAGGTCAAATTTTCAGTCCAAATATTTGAAAACATAAAAGTTCTAATTTTGATTGTTTACATACCAAATTGAATAACCAAATGACACTCACTAATCACTTAGAACTGTGAAATGATGAACATTTTTGAATATTATTATATATACCATCTCATGTCAACAAATCAGATAATTTTGTCGAGTCAATTGGAGTTTCTAGATTTCTCGCGACATACTGTAAGCTAATTGATCAAACAGCTGATCTCCCACACAGAACTTCACGCATCTTCTGACAGACCTTCATCTGACAGACATCTTCTCACAGACCTTCACAGAAGGCACACGCATCTTCTGTTATCGACAGACGACGAAATCATCATAATGTCTTTCCAAGGATGAATCATCCTTTAAATGTCGTTCAGTAAGTTCTCCCAGGGATGAGACCTAGTGCAATCGAATCTTTATATTATAACCTACTATATTCCAAATATGTGAAAATCGTTAGAGCTGTTTTCGAGATCCGTTGAACATAAATATCCAGATACAAATATAAAATATCGGGGCACCGAGCTTCGCTCGTTATTTTTATTTATCAATAGATAGAACACAATTCTCTAAAATGATCGTGTTCATATTTCACAGCTGGCTATACGTCAGCTTATGAATTTCGGGGATGCGATATTTTGATTTTTCACATACTCACTCGCTCATTCACTTTTTACTATCCACAGCTTTTTCAGCCAAGGATGAATTATCCTTTTAATAGCATTCAGCAAGTTTTCCCAAGGATGAGACCTAGTGCAATCGAATTTTTATATCATAACCTACTATGTTCCAAATTTCGTGAAAATCGTTGCAGCCGTTTTCGAGATCCGTTGAACATTAATATCCAGATACAAATATAAAATATCGGGGCACCGAGCTTTGCTCATTATTTTATTTATTGATGAACAGAACTCAATTCTTTAAAACGATTGGGAAGGACTAACAGGCACAGCCCAAAACTGTTTCTTCCCCGAATTTTGATTTATACACTATATATATCCCAAAAAGTAGGTTATGCTCCATACACTTGAATTCAGGTCAAATTTTCAGTCCAAATATTTGAAAACATAAAAGTTCTAATTTTGATTGTTCACATACTAAATTGAATAACAAAATGACACTCACTAATCACTTAGAACTGTGAAATGATGAACATTTTTGAATATTATTATATATACCATCTCATGTCAACAAATAAGATCATTTTGTCGAGTCAATTGGATTTTCTAGATTTCTCGCGACATACGGTAAGCTAATTGACTACACAGCTGATCTCCCACACAGAACTTCACGCATCTTCTGACAGACCTTCATCTGACAGACATCTTCTCACAGACCTTCACAGAAGGCACACGCATCTTCTGTTATCGACAGACGACGAAATCATCATATGTTTTACCAAGGATGAATCATCCTTTTAATGTCGTTCAGCGAGTTTTCCCAGGGATGAGACCTAGTGCAATCAAATTTTTATATCATAACCTACTATATTCCAAATTATGTGAAAATCGTTAGAGCTGTTTTCGAGATCCGTTGAACATAAATAACCATATAGCCAGATAACCAGAGATAACCATATATAAAATAGAAAAATATAAAGTCAAAGTCCCTACAACCCCCCCCTCCCACAGCCCCCTCCTTAGATGTCAAGATGAAAGAATTGGCTCTTATTTGGGTGCTTGGAGCTGCTTCCAGTCCTGGTCTCAACAGACAGCAATAGTATCATAGCTATCAACTCTACACCAACTGTTCAATTGAATTTAAATAAATTTCATCATATCATAATAAATTTCACAGCTATCAAATATATATTTAATTTTCAATAAAAATAAAAAATAAATTCATTCAAGTTCAACTCTACAATTCTTTCCTCCAATTTTAGTCTAATTCTTTGTTGATTTCTAATTTTAAATCTCCTCTTTTCTATCAATTCATAAACTACACCTCTCCTTATCCATAACCACACAGATATCAAATCTCCCGTTTGTAACCGCCCCCTAAATGTCCCCATAATGTCCCCTGACTCTATACCCTTTTTCTCTCCATCCGTCTGCACCGCGTAATCTGTGGTCTCTGCTGCTACAATTGACTCTCCCTGCTTACTCTGTGGTCACGACCGTTTGATCTCAAACTGTACCCACTCACTGCTCGGTTGAGGAAGGTAACTCAGTTTTCGAAAATTTCCGTTTCTAATGTAAGTTTTCGAGTGTTTTCAATCTTATTATGTATGTGTATTCTGTTTTAATTGAAGAATATAAAGAGATACAGAAATTGCTCGCTTAATATACGAGTAATAGGATAACCAGATATAAAAATACCGAAACTGCTCGCTTAATATACTAGGATAATTTAAATTAATGATGTCGTAGTGAAGATGGAAGTCAGTATTAGTTATTCATGAATGATGATTGGTCAAATAATGTAGGCCCATTCATGTTGAATATATCAATGACATCGGATTTCTGTATTATCATTCCAACCAGGATTAAAGCTTCGAATTTTCTGTGATTTGCAACATTGGAGGCATTGATTTTCCATGTTATTTTGGAGTGCTCGGTATCTGGAGATAAATAACCGCTCAATCTGAGCTGCTTTTTTAGCTTTATCCGGAACGGCTGGCCTTCCCGTTTATTCCCCCAGATAGCTTTTTGATTGGAATCTTTGCTCTTCCATTCTTGGGCACTATTTGCTACGTGACTCGAATTCCTTAGCACTCTATGTGTATACACCACTCTTCCTACAAACTTGTTCCTCAATCTCAATTCTCATTCGCTTTTTCACTCCTCCTCTCTCATATCCTTCTCCTCCTCCCACTCATCCTCATTCAACCTCTCTTCCTCCTCCTACTACTACTCCTCCTCCCACTCCTTATCATCCACTTTCAACTTCGCCACCACCACTCCATCAAATACTCCTCCTCCTACTCATCCCCCTCCTCTTATTTCTCCTTCTCCTACTCCTCCTACTCCTCCTCTTCCTTAACCCCTCCTCGTCCTCCTCACCATCCAACCATCTTTCAACTTCTCCACCATCACTCCAACAACTACTCCTCCCCCTATTAATCCTCCTCCTCCTTTTGCTCCTCCTCCTCCTACTCATTCACCTCCTACTCACAATCCTCCTCCTACTCCTCCACCTCATCCTACATCTCCGACTCCACCAAGAATCCCTATTCTCTGCCTCATTGCACCAGGGGTTTGTTTGTTGCATCATGACCAGAATTTCATGCTTCAAGGAAAAAAGCTCGGATGTGTTATCTATCTCATTCTACTGACCCTTCCCTCTCCCATATTTCCTTCTGCATCTCTAAAAAAATTGTATAATTTTTTTTTAGTTTTCTACTCATCATTCTATCCTGGACAGTGGTGCAATATTATCAATAATTTTCATTCTTTATTGATGTATTAGTGTTCTTAATGTATCGTAACTACATGAATCTTGGCTATCTCGTCATTATGTGTAGTTTTCTAATACAATGAATATAAATATCATAATATTACTATCCGTCAGGCTCGCTTCACTCGCCGTTCCCGTGTAGCCAGGGGGTTCCCCCCCCCTTGGTCACCCGACTGAATCGTCCAAAAATAAGATCAGCGGGCTCGCTTCGCTCGCCTGCATTTTTCATTTGAGCATGCTTTATTCCATCAGAAAGTAAAAGTACTGAGAAAAACGTTGAAAAAACGCTGATTTTGGGCGTATCCTTGATGAAATATCAGCTCTGTACCAAATTTGAACATTTTCTGTCTATTACATGATGAAAGAACTGAGAAAATGCAAAAACGCTATTTTGAGCGTATCTTTAGCGTTATTTCAAATTTCTTCCAACAGCTTTTGTACTAAATTTGAACAATTCAGTTCATTTGTTCTCGATGAATCTAAGAAAAAGCAAAAATCGCTGGAAAAACGCTAATTTTTGGGGTATCTTTGACGTTATTGCAAATTCCTTCCAACATAACATTATGACACCCTAGCTGAGCTTCTGTAGTGAATTTGACCATTTTCTGTCCATTTGTTCTCGATAAAGATGAGAAAACGCTAAGAAACGCTGGAAAACGCAGATTTTGGGCGTATCTTTGGAAATTTTTGCAAATCCGTTCTTGGTGCGCCTCTAAAGGGCCAACTGAACATACCTCCCAAATTTGTACTTTTTTGGTCCAGTAGATTTTTAGTTTTGCGAGTGAGTGAATGAGTGAGTCAGTCAGTGAGTGAGTGCCATTCTCGCTTCGCTCACCATATTCATCTGGCCAGGGGGCTCCGACCCCTGGACCCCCAAAAATGAGATCAGGAAAGCTCGCTTCGCTCGCCTGCATTGTAGTTTTTTATAGTTTATTATAGTTTTTATTAGTTTTTTTTTCATTCCAGCATTTTTATCATATACTAGGACGATCCAATCGGGGATCCCGACTAAACGTCTGGCTAAACGGATATGGCGAGCGAAGCGAGCCGGACGGCTAGTTATATTATAATAATCCCAGGGATAGCTCTGATTGAAGTAGCAGTGCCCAATCAATTTTCCCGCGATAAATGCATTTCAATCTTCAACTTGGTGCCAACCTAACAAAGTCAACTCAACTTAATGCCAACCTGACAAAATCATAATTTAGTTACCAGTTAACAATTGTCTCGAAGAGGTACTCTCTCTAGATTATAGTTCTATATGGTATAGACATTTTCAATACAATTGAGAGAATAAGAAGAATAACATGCTAAAAGACGAACTTCAAACCTTAAAAACAACCCTTAAGTTAAAATATTGCCGAAAGATTCCTTAGTGCGCCTCTAAAGGGCCAACTGAACATACCTACCAAATTTGAACGTTTTTGGTCCGGTAGATTTTTAGTTCTGCGAGTGAGTGAGTGAGTGAGTCAGTAAGTGAGTGCCATGTCGCTTTTATATAATTATAATATAATATATAATTATATAAATGGGTGGAACTCATTCCCCTCAATTATCCTTCAATACGAAACTCAGAGAACCTTACAAATACGTCGTCAAGCAATATTATTCAATACAGGAATGTTTGAATAATAAGCCATGGTACATTCGATAACCCAATACCTGATCATTAAACCGTGATACTCAAAAACCATTATATATAACAGCCTTATCTAACAAACTAATATAGAACACTGGCTTTCACCCTCTGACACCACTAGCTCAGGATAAACCTGACAAACTGTGCATCTTTCTCGGTTCAAGTCAACTACTATTCATGCAGGGATTTTCCCTACTACAACCAAAATTCCCTCTCCACATCAACTTGTATTTCAAACTCCACCCATCCTCCCGTTGAACCAACAACAACTGGCCTGGGAAAACTGATAAGCCTCGTATGTTCTGTCACGTCTAGAACATAATTTTCACACTCGAGAACAAAAACTGTCCGAATACTTCATCTCTTTCTCTTTCTCACTCGCCCTTTGTCTTCTGTCCGCCATCTCACTTGGCAAACAGAGGAAGAATAGTGTGATGTTGAATTTGACCTTTCACACTGGAACGACACATAAGGGCGCGTAGTTGTGTAATCGCGGAAGTTAATAGTTGGCCAACTGTATTAGCCTGGCATTGTTCATGAGTTTGGCCTCCATGACTCTTGGAAACTGTGGATAAGGGTGCTCCGGAATAACTGGATTTTTCATTCAATTCAGAGAACAGTCAAAACATAATTCTATTCATGATTAAAACCCTGAGGGCCAGTTGCACGTCCGTCTGTTGAGTATGGACATTAACGTCGATTAAATCAGCGTTAGTTTTACGGATTCATTTCTGTTCCACCAGATTGGTTAGTTTTTAATCCCGATTAAGTTTACCGGTTAACTAATCAAGATTTCAACGGTTTCACAATCCGGCAACACTGTAATTTAACTGACACAAATAATTGAGTTTATGTTATTGAAAAGGTGAATTCTAAACTGAAAAATATCAACAAACGAGATCATGGTCCAATATTATTAGACAAAGAATCAATTAATTCATCAGCATTTGGATAATTGCAATATCTCAGTAGTTCCCATCTGTAAATTTTTATTTTATTTAAGCTGGAAATGATAAAAAAATCACAGCCAAAACGGCTTGTTACCTTGAAAAACCCATCTCGAAATCAGTTAGAGAACACACTGGAGGCCACAGGAAAACCTCCAAATCACGAAAATTTCACCTCCCCTTGGCACCCCTAGTGCCCTCTAAATTCTTTGAAATATTTGAATCAGCCTCGCACAGAAAATTCTATGAAAGTTTTCTTGTTCAGCTCCCGGAGATAAATCTATATTCATTGTTGAATCTAGACCAAAATGAAACGTCGATCCAGGAAAAGAGAGTTGTACGAAATAGTTATTTGTATATCTAGAGTGAAAAGTACTGTTTTTTCTCCCTGAGGGAAAAGTTTGAAGCCCAAGGCGAAGCCGAGGGCAACAATTTTCCTGAGGGAAAAAACATTTTTCACTCGTGATGTACAAAACATTTTTCCTCCAACTATTTTTTATAAAAACTGGAAATAAAATATTTTTTTAAAAATTCACGTGACCAGTAAGATTTGTTACGTGTTACAACATAACTTGAAAATTAAACAGCTGTAATCACACAGTTCACCGCCGACAGTGCTATCTCTCGGCAAAAGTTGTAACAACAACGGCCGCCGACTCGACTACAACACTATGAAGAAGTTCCCGTTTCAAATTGAATTAGTTAATGAGGAATATTCGTTGGTTGGTATTTTGAATAACATGGAATGTGAAAAAATATATTTATACATTTTTATAGTATACTGATATGAAGTTTGTAATAATTTTAGCAAGAAACATATATTTCATATATATTGATCAAATGTCTGGTTAAGGTATGGAATTTAGTTAGTTTAATGACTACTCTATATGCTTCCTCATCTGTGCTTAGACCTTTCAACCTATTTCAAATGTAAGTTTCTAAAATAGAGATGCTTCCCATGTTATTTAAATGGAGTCACTTTTACGCTCTAGGGAGTTTTCCTGTTTTTTCCTCCCGATAGAGAAAAAGTGAAACTTTAGTATTATGTTTCAGGGAGTAAAGTAGGCTCTTTAGACAGTAGGTGGAGGAGAAAATTATTTGATCAGCTGTTTCAGCACACTTGAAATTTGCACAATATGAATGTCAATAATTCTTGTCGTCGTCGACTGCGGAAGTTTACACAAAACGAAAATGCACCTTCAGGTTTTATTCATTCTTTACAGTTCGGCTATAAATCAGCTTGTTGATTTCGGGGATGAGATATTTCGACATTTTTATAACCGATGACAAGAATGCACGGAAATCGGACCAAATATTTTGTGACGTCACGTGTCCAGAAGTGAGTAGCAATGAAATCATGTCACTACGGTGAACTGTCAGAGCTTGTAGGCTGGGCAGCATTGATTTTATAATATGAGGAATCCTGACTGTTTTTAAGAGAATCTGGGAGTGGCGACTGGTAACAGGTGATCCGTTCGTGACTTGGTCACTTTGATTCAAACGTGGTCACTCAGACGCAAACGTGACAATATCACTTCCGACAAAACTTTATCGTCACCAACTTGTCAAGATATAAGTGCGGATTAGGGTTGTACAATAATACAGAGCCCCCGCCACCCATGTGCTCCTCCAAATATTTGGGACACATTTAAATTTGTTTCCCACGAAAAATGTATTGCAAGCTTTTTTGTTCAAATCGCCAAGTTGAGTGAAAAGCCATAACTAAATTTCAACCAAATTCAAATGGCGACTCGGGAAATCAAATCAAAATTTATATTCACAATACAAACAGTTGAGGGTCCTGCCAAACCCAAAGGTTTTTCGGCGGGTGCCCAGTTACAGGAAAAAAATGAGTTACAAAAGATAAATAAACTTAGACAAAATAAATATTACACTTCAAAGATTTTAAGTAAAAAATGAAAGAAAACTAATGCAAAATGAAAAAATAAAATAAGAAATATACATCAGATTTTGATACAGAATTAATTAAAAAAAAGGAAAAAATGGAAATTTATTAGAAAGGAATGAAATAATAAGGAAAAGGGAAAAAAATTTTACACAAGTAATAGTACATTTTATCGTTGAGGCAGGCGGCAGTGACAATAAAAGGAAAATTTCAAAACTTCTGCCAGCAAAAATTGAAAAATTCTAATAATGTAAGCATATAGCTGTCATTTTTTTAAATTGACGTTTCTTAAAATTATGTGTACGTTTGTAATATTATTAGTTTTATAAATTGATTGTGCTGTTATTATTGAGATACAACATTACATCCTTCTTAGAGTAATCACGAATATTGGAGGTAGTCTGTTAAATAAGTAGGGAATTACATGATGTAGGGATCTTCTACCATAAATATTATTGAATCTGGGTACTACATATATTGATGGAGATCTTAAATTGTAGGGTGAGGGAGGAGCAAGGAGTCTATAGTATAAATTTTCTTTGTGGAGTATTACATTTTGAAAAGGTAGAAATGTTGGGCGATAAGGTATGATAGAATATTTGTAAGCTACGTGGGTTGTATGGATCAATATTATTAACATCAGGAATTCTGGTAGTTATACATTTTAATGTTCTTGATTGTATTCGTTCAACTCTAGATAAAAGATAATCGGCTGCACTTCCCCATGATTCAATGCCATATCTAATTATTGGTTCCATCAAGGACTTATAAATTAGATATAGGCAATCAGGGGTGATATTTTTATGCAAATAAAATACTTTTGCGTTAAGCGCTTGAAGTTTTTTTGAAATGTAGTCTATGTGAGGACACCATCTCAGGCTGCTATCGATTATAATGCCAAGGTAACGGGTACTATTTACTAAAGTAAGAGGCGGACAAGTGCAGATCTGAGAAACATTCGCATGAAGGCAATGACAGTCGTGGCTTAATACAGTTGGATTCACGTTGCATCTTAGATGTGGAGATTTAAAGTGCATTTTTTCAGCCACTTTTAAATTCTTATGTCCAACAATCAGAGCAGTATCGTCAGCATACATCAATACTTCTCCATGTCTGATTACTTTGGAAATTGAATTCACATAAATATTGTACAAAATGGGACCTAAAATGCTTCCCTGCGGAGCTCCAAAATTGTCACATTTATATAACCCACTGTGATTGCCCCCTAGGTTAACCATGAAGTGTCTATCACTCAAATAGCTCTCAAACAATTTCAATACATTGCCAGTAATTCCAATATTAAGTAATTCTTCAAGAAGTATCCTATGATTAAGTGTATCAAATGCTTTTGAATAATCTATGAATAGCGCAAGAACATGATATCTGTCATTCAGGAGAGTATTTATTTTTGTGTAAAATTTACTAGAAGTGACTCAGTGCATTTTCCTTTTGGAATCCATACTGATAATTAGATATAATATTGTTCTGGAGTATGTATTTATTAATTGTGTTAATAAATATTTTAAAAATTTTTTCTGGTACTGACAATTTAGAGATTGGTCTGTAGTTATTGAAGTTATCACGTGCACCAGATTTATGAATTGGTTTAACTATTGAATTTTTCAGGGAGTCGGGGAAAATGCCTTTTAGAATAGATAGGTTGATCATGCGGCAAAGAGGAGTGCAAAGATAGTCTTCAAGGGTTTGCAATTCCAATACTCCTATACCATCAAATCCAGGAGATTTGTTTTTATCCATTTCATGAACTATTGTTTAATGTCTTGAATAGTAGCTTGTCTTAGATAAATGTTGTGATTAGGTGGGATTGAAACAGAGTCATCAAGAATTATTGGACATAAATGGGAAGTATTTCTAATATTTGTTATGAAGAATCCGCGAAGGCTGAGCAAATTTGGTCTGGATTTGAGAATTTGTGAGAGAAGTCTTTAAGGATTCTACTATCTGAGACGTCAGATGATCGACCTAAAATACCATTTATACACTTCCATTTCTTCCTGATATTGTTTTTTGAATCATTGAAGCTTTTATTATATAAGTTCGTTTAGCAAGTGTGATATCTTTATTGAGTTTGTTCCTATAAACTGATAATCATTTTTGTACACAGTATTCGTAGGGTTGCTTTTGGAACGCCTGAATAAGATATCTCTTATTTTAAGCTTATTATATAGTTCATATGTCATCCAATTATTTTTAAAATCATTGGATTTAATACGAATAATTTTCTCAGATTGTTTTGTTGCACTATCAAAATTTAATTTAATCATTTCATATACCAAATTGGGAGAGGAAAGTAATTGACAACTATTCCATTCACTTTGTTTTAATAAAGATATACGTTTTTCTCATCTATGATAGTTTTGAATACTTTTTGGTCATGATTGGGTTTCGATTGTGGGTTGCAATGAATTTTGCAACCAATGATATAATGATCGGAGATCTTTACATTGATGACTCCGGTATGAGCAATAAAATTACTATTTAGACGTAGGAATAAATGATCAATACAAGTTTGAGTGAGCAAACTTTGCCTGAGCTCTTCTCTAGTGACAGCAGAAATACCTTTTTTGCAACCATAAGAAAAAAGCATTGATTCATATAACTGTACAAATTGATCATTGGATTTAAGAATATCTAGGTTCGCATCACCGATAATGATAAGATTAGCTGTATTATCAACCTCAAGAATTAACTGCTCTAGATCAGTAATGAAATTATCTTTATGAAAACTGTGTGGTCTATACAAACTTATTATATTAAGAGTCAGGTTATTAACATTGAAATTCAGCATAATATATTCTAGATTTTCTGAACTGAAATTGACAGATACTTCCTTGAAATTAATTTATTTTTATAAAAGCAACAAGGCCATGATAAAATCTGCTTGGAGCACACTTGTATACAGCTTTATAACCATTATTTGAAAAAGGCTACTTAGGTCAGGATCGATATTGATTTCTGATAACAAAATAATATCGATATTCGCATTATAGATAGCTACAGTAAGTTCGTCAAAATTCTGTCGCAATGATCTAATATTAAGGTAAATAATTTTGAACGGATAACTAATCTGTTGAGCTAACAAGGAAGGGACGCTCTTATCAGCAAGCCAGCTATCGATTGTCGGAAACGTTTTGCATGGCAAAACCATCTCCTCAAATTGAAAATCATTGTCAATCATGATTGTAGTTGTTGACTAATTAAAAGGGGATTGTAATTATAATTTTGAGTTTACCTGGGAGTATGTTCATGCATTACAGAGAATATGGTGATAATACACATTATATAAAAAGAGATTTGAAATAGCAGATAACAGGAATAAGAAAACAAATTATGTAACTACAAAGCACTACGAGTACAAATATCTTTAAATAATTTTGTCAAGGTCTGATTCGCATTTAATACGAATTACTTGTGCCTGAGGTTCCTTTCTTACAAGAATTCTACCCTGAGAGGTCCATACAAACTTATAACCAAGAGATCTTGCCTTATTCCTAGTTTGCACAAACAATCTTTTATTAAAAGCTGTGAGATTTTCATTAAAGAATATTGATTTATCTGACGGGTTTCCTAGAATTTTGTTAGTTAGTTTTGCTGCACGGCCTTTAGTAAGCCATTCAGCACGAACCAATTTCAAAACAAACTGCACAATCAACACAGGAGTATTTTCTGATGAATTTGTGGTGGATTTTCGGACAGGTAGTCTATGAGTAGCACTCACATCACGTTCTCTAAAGTTCAAGTCTATTTTCTCAGCTATGTGTTTCAAATCCTCGAGCGGAGACCTATGAGTTGCATCAAGACAGTGAATTTCCAAGTTATTTTTTCTACCGTATTGTTCAAGTTCATTAATCTGCATACTAAGATCGTTAATGATAATATCCTTAGCGCTAATTTGTTTGTTCAGTTTGGCAATCTCACTAGTCAAGCTTTTATTTTCGGTACGTAGCACTTTTATCTCATTGAGAAGTTCATCATATTTAGAGGAGATGAACACCTGACTCGCCTGTACAGAATTAACAGTCGTTTCAATACTTGCTAATTTAGTGTTCAAAGAATGGAGTATTGTACGAATTTCCGGATCATTAATATTATCTCTAGGGGTTTCATTACCTGGAGATGCGATCCCTGTTGCCCCTTTCGAGTTTTTACACACATGGAAACAACGCCATTTCTTTCGCTCGTCCCCGACATACGACGATATGTAGATTCTTTGAGACTGCACCAAAATGAAATTATTATTACACCAAAACAAGTAACGACGTCACCTGATGCTGGCAGAGAACTGTTGCAATAATAACACTGCGCCATCACAATTAATGAATTATAATTTAAATGAAAGTTTTAAACTTGAAGGTTAGGATGATGAAACAAGAAAATTTCGTTATCTGAGTTCTGCTGTGATATCGACGTCCGCTCGCCTCGAACGACTGATTACGACTGTTTACGAACGAAATGGTTTTCATCGAAACATTAAGTTTTCCAAATCGAAAAATTCTCAGCAAAACTATGAGTTCACTGTGCAAACTGAACACCAAACCTATGCATACTACACTGGAGGCTACGGGAAAGCCTCCAGACCTTCCAAATTTGCCCCCCGCCACCCCTGTGCTCCACCAAATATTTGGGACACATTCAAATTTGTTTCCCAACAAAAAAATGTATTACAAACTTTTTTGTTCAGCTCGCCTATGCTAATCACATGAATATCATCGTGCGCAAATCAATGTGAGGAAATGTAGTTAGTGATGATGGTTGAAGCTGAAAATTAGGTTTTTCACAATACAAGGAGATTGTTGTCAGGTGTACCTGGAAATCTATATGAGATAGAGCGCTCTACCTGATCTCAGATTGTAGAGCACAAAGATACGCCTAGAAGGATTTTGAATTATACATCTAAATGATAGCAATCGGAAGATATTGTTAATCAAAAACTAGAATTCATCAAAATTGATTTTTTCTTCAAATTTCACTCATTTTTGAAAAATCATAACTCAGTACTCATTAGAGATAGATAGTTCCCAATGATCCTATTCTATTCAGAAATTTATAATCTATAAAAAAGGCGAAAGCAAATTTTTCTGTCCGATTACGAGATTTGGCAGAAATAGCTGAAAACTGGAAATGAGCTGAAAATACGAGGTTTTTGGGCTACTGTGTATCTAGCGCAAGGAAATTTTGCATGAATAAATTGGTTCTGGACTTCTGTTATGTACCCAAATAATATATTAAAAAATCAGAACTACAATATAAATTGCATGCACCAATGTATACAGTGACTGGACTACAATATATCATATTATTATATAATATTCAAATAGCACATATTAAAATAACTGGTGTGGACATTTTTGAAGCAGTTTTTAGTTTTGGTGAGACAAAATTATGTACACCACACTTTGAACAATGTAACGTGTTGCATCCGAAAAGATACAAAAAGAGATTCAATCTATCTTTTCATAAGCAACAGAAGCTCTTCTATATCCTCTCAAAAGCAACGTGTTGCATGCAAGAGGATACACAATGAGCTTTTTGTAGTCACAACACAGCCTATCAGCCGACATTCGTTCAACATGCTCATTCCATTGTTGGTGATATGTTGTAACTCTTTCACTCATTATTATTGAACGAAAATCCAAATTAAATGGTGTAATTCACCCCGAAGACTTCTGCTAATGCAAATATTTACAACACGGTAATCGGTAAACAGCTAGATGGAGATCGATGAGCGCTAGAATTATTTGTCAGCCCGATCTTTCAATCATGGAGAATCTCTGTGTGTAGTGAGCTTCCTTCATCTAGAGATCCAGGATTTCCGGAGGTTGATGATTTAGCAAAGCCGTGAATGTTACCCTGCAAATAAATTGCCAATATGTCGTTTCAAAGTCACGGAGGCAAATCTATTCTGTAACACTGCCATCATATATTATTATGGACCTCACTAGACCTACAAATTGAATGTTTTTGTAACTGCCATCTAGAATAGATCTTGCACTAATTCGGTGGAGCGGCGCGACGCGACGCGGAGAATTTCCGACCTGTAATTGAATACATGTGATCAGAAAGTATTCATCCGTGCACTAGGAGCGCAGCGGAAAAGCGCGGCGCGGCGCGCAGCTCGAAAAGTTTCTGTACATTCGGGGTCGGAACGGCGTCGCGCCGCGCTCCTAGTGCACGGAGGTCAGGTCGGAAAAATTCCGCGCTCGGGTAACTTCGTGAGGGCTCGGCTGTTTCCGAGCTCTGCTTCTTTCGAGAATGGCCAGACTATATAACCATAGGTGTTTTAATTGCTTCGTTGTATTGCTTTTTCTCATTGTATTTTTGTGTGTAGTGAATAGGCTAAATTGAATAAACAAATAAATAAAAAAGTTACTGGTTATTGAACGAGCGTTATCGAGTTCCCACTTTTGACTTACAGAAGGCAAAAGTCGTCCGTCTGTTTGTCTGTTCTACAATAAATCCTTCAGAAGGTATTGTTCAATCAGCTGCAAAGTTTGGAACATGTATTCTTCGAACAGGACAAGTACCATTTTCCGCTCTCCTGCGCGCCGCACCACCGACCTAGTGCACGCGCAGCTTCAAAGCGATTTGCGATAGCTATTGCAAAAAACCGAACTTGAAATCAAAACACAACAGCTGTTCTGTGGATAGGCATTAACCTTGTTATCCGTGACACAGGCCATAACAAATTGAATATCTTTTGTAACCTGCCATCTACTATGTAACAAATATTTTTATGGGATTTTGATACCCGGCGCCTCCACCAAATGTAACAAATAAATTGGATGATGGGCGATCGACGCCTTCACCATATGTAACAAATAAAAGAATAAAGAGAAATGACCAGTCTAACGAAAAAGATATAAGTGTTTTTTATGTGTTATTTCATCATCTATTTATGTTCTTCACATTAATGTGTTTATTCAAATAATCATTCGTTAGTAGGCCTACTGATCGATTGTATTCTTCTTAGTGGTTAGTGCCTCTACTCGATGTTTGGTAAGCACACTACCAAAAATTATAGGATCTTTAAAATTTGTGGATAATTGAATGAATAATCCCCAGATTCTCCAAATCGTATGGGTTTCGATCAATTCATTCAATTACCTCACAGGACAGGAACGCCTCCACCAGTGTCTTTTTTTATATAAAGAAAAAACACAAAAACTTGGAAATTTGATAATAAAAATTTTGACTCCACAAGGTGTTTGAATTTTTGAAATAGGATGAAAATAGAAGAAGTAAGAATTGGAAAAGTAATTAGTTTTTATTGACACAAAGTTCTTATCAATTTTGAACAATATTAAAAGATACAAAAGGTTGAAAATCGGTAATACGGATGATTAAACAAAACAATCTTATTTCAAACAATTACGCCCTTTCTTATGAAACCGTTAGCTTATATTTAATTATCTAAATGAAATTGATTTTATTTGAGAATTTAAATTTATTAAAAAAAAAATATGTTGAGGAAAACGTTCTATTATTGTTGTTACTATTATTATTATTATATATTATTATTATTATTATTATTATTATTATATTATTATTATTATTATTATTATTATTCGATTATTATTATTTGAGATATTACTGTTTAAAGGGAGGAGAATGAATTTTTGAAAGAAAATTAGAGAAAAAGAAACTTACAGAAATATGGAACTGACTCTCCTGGGTAAACCTGGACTCGTGGTCGATACCGCAGTTGAATGAGAAGCGAGTGGTTTTTTAGGAATGAAAATTTTGTCAGGCAAACTGCTGAGTTTGTATTAAGTTCTTAGCAATGGCGTGGAAGCTTTGCTAAGACATTTTTATTGATAGAACGTTTTCCTCTCTTGCTCTGCAGTTTAAGATGAAAATGAATTTGTTTAAATTATACTATATTTTATAACATTTAAAATAGTTGAAAGTACTGTATTTTATTAGAAAAAAATTATAATTAAATTATTTTTGAGACACGGTTCTGTCACTATCGTGACAACTACGAAATCCAGTATATGTTCCAAGTTTGTGAAAATGAATTGACATGATTAATTTCCCTTTGTGTCAATAACCCTCGAACAGATGTTAATACTTTGAGAATTGCAGTCTGCTAATTTTCAATCCAAAACATTTTTCTGTTGACAGATTGGTGCATTGAAGGGCTACTATCTATTCGAGCACAGACATGTCCATAAGAGGTCAACACTCCCAAACGACGAGCATCATGAGAAACTCAATCAGGAACCAAAGGTGAGATTCATATTTTTACCCTGACATTAATTTTTTTTCACTCGATTCAAATTGAGTAGCTCTGAGATTTTCCAATGATAGTTCGACCTTCGGGTGTTTCCAAATATATGACTCGAGATAAGATAAGATAAGATATCCATTGACAATAATTATTGTTACTAGGCTGTTGCCTATGGTAACATTTACAAAAATCGACATTATAAAATTAAATGAAACTTAAGAAATAAATAATTATTTCCAGTTCCGCATCAGTATAATCAATTACAAATATTGAAGAGAATAATATTGTACATATTGAGCCATCAACATCAACTAAAGTGATATCACATTAGCAAACTAAAGTTGTTATTTGCATCCATGTGGAGTAAAACTTATGAGGTGAGATGCGAGAATGTTATCTATACACTGATGTTGGGTGAGAATTGGGTGCCCTTGAAAACTCACAATCATTATTATCTAGTCAACATTGGTGGGAATCCAATGTCTCTTGTTCAATTTTTAAAATCGAACTCTGAAATTTGAAAACTATAGAAATCAAATTGGACTCTCTATTCAGAAACATTCAAAATAGTATGTATGTACACTAGGGGCCGGTTTCCGAGCTCGGGATTCAGCCAAGTTCTAGACTTTAAACATCTGGAGCCTGGCTTTCCGAAACGGGGCGTAGTAACTGTTTTCATGATAATCTTTGTTTCCTCATTTCTATAATAATTGAGAACGTATTTTCTTGACGAATGAGACATTCCTGAATGATTCAAAATAGCTGAGACTCTAAACTATGTTCTATTGATTTCATTTTGTGTCCAATTTTCTAGTTTTTCAAAATTCAATTCAAACGTGGACCACGACTATGCCCCGTCTCGGAAAACCAATTCTTTTGACTCCAGCTGTTTAAAGTATAGAACTCGTCTAAATCCATAGTTCGGAAACCGCCCCTAATCCTATACTATTAAACGAGCAATTTCTGTTCATATATGTTCAGATGTTTATATGTTCATATGTTTAGATGTTCAGATGTTTATATATCTGTAATCTGTATAAGACCGGATCTCGAAAACGGCTCTAACGTTTATCACGAAATTTGGAACAAAGTAGATTCATGATATGAAAATTCGATTGCACCAGGTCTCAACCCTGGGATAACTCGCTGAAGGACATTAGAAAGATAAATACGTCCTTGGAAAAACAAATGGAATTTTAGTCGTCTGTCGATCCGTAATGGAAGAGAGTGAACGAGTGCATGTGTGGAATCATCCAGCTGATCTCACGAGAGAAATAATCCAACAAGAAAAACTCACATTCCGGGACGATACGTCACGGTACGATAGGACAGAAAGCTCTTTGTCTATTTAGGATTTTTTCTAGACATTTTAAATTGATAAATTATTCATTAATTTTTGAGAAAACATAACAACAGGTCAATGTAACTTACTGAGCGCGAGGTCTACTGTTCACAGAACTATTAGTATGCCAGGAGTCATATTCAAAATTCGATGCTATGGAATTATCTTTTGATTAGATACAAAAATAATATGTCAATCGAATAATCCATTGTTGTTTTATTGCATTTTGAAGCTCTAAAAACATACCTCTATACGTTTAAAAAATCACCCGTTACTTGTTTAGGCTATCATAGCTTGGGGCACTTGTGACAACCCGTCATGCATTGAGGTTGAGTTTCAGGGCCTGGAGTTGGGTAGTAACTTCAACACGACCTCACTGATGAGTCAACTACAGACACCCCCCCCCCCCACGGACACCCACAACCAGGGAATCCAAATTGTCGATAGCCTGGAGGGATTCTTTGACTGTCAGTAGCTACTCTCTCCGTTACTCACTTCTCCCTTCAGCATCAAACTCATCCCCTCACTCTCACACACACACACTCTCTCTTCGAATCTCTCTTGTTAGGTACCTGCGTGACTCTTTGACAACCCCTTAATTGTCCCTTCAGGCTCTCTCTCTCTGTTACGTCTGCTTCTGTATGACATCGCACTGCAAGTAGATTGCTCATGTGGAGAAATTTGGTAGTCTCTCTACTACGATACTAGTAGTGCAACAATTGATAGCGATGAAGTGATCTGTAAAGCATTTGAAAACAATTGCTCCTATTTCTTAGTTGTGAAAACTATCTAGTACAGGCAATAAATGCTCAAAAAAGGGTATTGAGGGAAATGTTTGGAAGACAATTTTTGACCCCGCAGTTATGTTTAGGGTAGTGAGGAGGTGAACATATCAAAAGTCCCCACCCCTAGACCCTGTGATAAAGGGGTGGGGTGGTTCAAAGGTACCATTTTTTGGTTTCTCGCATATGACTCGAAAACTATGTATCTCACAGACATTCCTCCCAAATTCCTTTGTCAATTGGTCTATTGTTGCAAAACTGGAGATTTCACACTCAACACTAAAGCTTCTGCAACAGATGCAGGGAAATTTGTAAAAGTGTGAAATTATACATCAAATTGGAGAGAATATCATGCTCTAGAAGCTCATGATCAGCATGGATTCTTCCCATCAATTTCTAAAAAGTTATAAGAGCAAAAATAGAAAAAAATTGGAGGCAAACGTGTTTTTTCAAAAATGTCACACATTCAAGATCGGATATCTCGAAAACAAGAGAAGATATAGAAAATGTTGTGGAATAAATATTGTAGGAAATTATATGATCCTCAATTTTATAATAACAGTTATGTCCGTACGATACATAGTTTCCGAGTTATATGCGAGAATTCAAAAAATGATACTTTTGAACCACCCCCACCCCTTTACCACAGGTTTACCCACTTACTAGTCCAAATTGAGCTGCAAAGTCAAAAATTGTGTCACTGACACCCCCTTAAAATGTCATGGTCAAACGATCAATTGTTGCAGCAATGAAAATTTCACCTCCTACATTGAAGCTGCTATAACAATGAGAGGAAAACTTGGAATAGTGAAATAATACATCATTTCAAAGAGAATTCAATGCTCGACAAACCTACGGTAAGCATCAGTTTTCATGACGCATTGTTGGAGATGTATAAGCCCTGAAAGAGCAAAACATCAGATGAAAACCTGTTATTTCAACAATTACACACCTTCAAGAGCAAATATCTCGGAACTGTTGGGAATATCACAGAACTCCACTGGAAAAAGTGTAAAGAATTTATCAAGCTTCATTTTTGAATAGTTCTACGAAGTTGAAGGTGTAGGAAAATTCGTGAATGCGTGAAATTATACATCAAATTGAAGAGAATTCGATGCCTTATGAGCTCATAATCAGCATGCATTTTTCCCGTCGATTTTTTAAAAGTAATAAGAGCAAAAATGGAAAAAAAATTGGAGGAAAATGTGTTTTTTTTTCCAAAAATGTCACACCTTCAAGAGCGAATATCTCGAAAACTGGGGAAGATATAGAAAATGTTGAGATATAAATATTGTAGGAAATTATGTGATCTTCAATTTTGTATAGAACAGTTATGTCCGTACGATACAAATAGTTTCCGAGTTATATGCGAGAAACCAAAAAATGGTACCTTTAAACCGCCCCTACCTGTTCAGCACAGGGGCTAGGGGTAGGGACTTTTGATATGTTCACCTCCTCACTACCCTAAACAGAACTGCGGAGTCAAAATTGTCTTCCGAACTTTCTCCTCTATAACCTTCCTTTGACTGGACTAATCGCTCAATGCTCGAGTTTGACTTTTGTTGTTTACTATAGTGAGGTCCAGGTAATAATAGCAGTGTTTGATTGGTGATTGTATTTCTCTCCTTGTCTGTCATTCAACAAAGCGGTAAGCTCCATTTTTCCTTGCTTTGATGTGTTGCCAGATCGTTCTCAACAATATAGGATTAATAATCAACTGACAAAATAATCTATCTTGATTATGGAAATTCATTTTTAAATTTTAACCCAACACTATACAGTCATAAAAGTCGATTGGACGGGCGAAGCCCGCCTCCCAGCCGGAGCGCGAAGCGCGGAGGCTGCTATACAACCTTATACAGTCATAAAAGACGATTGGGCGGGCGAAGCCAGCCTCCTAGCCGGAGCGCGAATCGCGGAGGCGGCTTTCCATCCCTATACAGTCATAGAAGGTGATTCGGCGGGCGAAGCCCGCCTCCCAGTGGACTCGAATAGCGAGAGAGCGAAGGTGAGGAGGAACGTTTGTGTGGGAGTGAGACAGTAGATCAGCTGAGGTGCAAGAGTGAAGGTGGATAATGAAATGAGTTGAGCAGATGCATGGACCAGAGAGCAACTCGCGACTCGGCATTCTAATTGGGATGGATAGCCCCCGACTGCATACTAAACAGGGATTAAGTTCATCTCCTACCCTGTAGCTTCCCCACCACCAGACTCAACTTGTCATATATATGACTCACTCACACACTCATCCAATCTGACTACTGTATTCCCCAAATCACAATCCTTTTTTGCTGAGGTCGATGCCGTAAACTTCCAGTTTACTCCAGAGTATAATGATCGTATCATATTGAATATCTCCACCCATTTAATGTACGAAACATTTCTGCTGAGTTCTCTCAAATTAAAATTCATTTATATTCCATAAAATAATACAGATTGATGAAATAAATATTCTAACTTACAAAATGGCACTACCGGCAAAGAAAACTTGTGCGCCGGCAGTGAGTTTGAACAACTAGGTACAGCAAACATGTCAATAGAAAGAGAAAGAGCTTATTCAAACCACTAGAATAAATAAAATGATTGAAACCAGGTCACATCTCAATACTTACAAACGATAAGACAAAGTAACAAAATCACAAGAAAATGACAAATTCAAAAAGACCAATTCATGGAGGCCATGACTAATATTTTTTTTAAATTTATAACACAAGAATGGAACACTACATAATGAATATAGATGATCTGAAATTAACATTTATCTGTAACCGGTGGAGGTATCGTCAACCCTACACCACACCTGACATCATTTCTGCAACCGGTGACATATTTGTCTCTATTGAGTTAACCTTCCAAAATATGAAATATATAAGAATCATGTGGTTCGATAGTCATTCTTGCAGCCTATACCACCGCTGGTCACCAATGTAAACGGAGGGGGTTTTTTCTTCTCTTCTATAATATTTGCTAAAGTTTACTGCTATCAATTCATCTACCGGTATTTGAATCCTTGATTGGTTGGGAGCTTTCAGTGGATTCGTTCATTCAAATGCACAGATTATCATCATTGCTATTCTAGCAACTATAGTAACTACAAGCCAGAAACTTCAATGAAAATACTTTTAAAATTTAACTTCAGGTTTATTGAACTCTAGATAGGTAGAACGAAGTGATAAGAGTCAGGTAACATGTCAAATTTTCAAACAGAACAAAGTTATTCAGCAATCGATTCAGGTCAAGAAGACATACTCCATTTTTAATCTATACATTTTGGGAACTTGCTAACCTGCTGCATTTAAATTCGGGCCTCGGTCATTCTATGTTGCTAAATTTTGAGCTATAATACGAAGACAACAAAAGTTTGGCACTCACCATTTTAACAATTTAAATTTCGACTCTTCAGAAACACGCACATACGATTTAAGAAAACTCACTATACTGGAACTCACGCACGCACAACTGATTTCCTGATTCTACTCTCACTAACTCTATTTAATTTTGGTTCCTATTTAACTACATAAAAATTACTGATAATTAAAAACTTTTCAATTTGTCCCTCTGGATGGGCAACAGACCCATTCAGAGGAGGACCGAGGCTCGCGCACTGTTACATGATTTTTCGTTCACGTCTCAATACCAACTGTCACCTTCTCACTGAAAATAATCCCCCCTCCACGAGCGTTGAGCATAATTTCCAGTGGAAAAGTCAAAGCTGCAAAGAGGTCAATGGTTGTGCAATTCCCAAATACAGTAGCTTTTTCGACAAGAAATTGAAACTGCATTTGAAAAATGCACGAAAACTATTGCTTTAATTACGACAACTAAGCAACAAGTTAGCAGATTCAAACAAGACAGAGTCAATTCTCACACTAAAAACGCAGGGTTCACCATACAGTTAGAATCAAAGTTCATTTCAGTTCAAAAACCTGAAAAATAATATAATATACACAAAAACAACTACAATAATATCCACTCAATATTCACACTATTGCATATCCCAATCCAATCCAGTATAAGATTCATTATGGATTTTGTGATTCTATTAATAATGAATTCAGATGGGACTTTATTTATAAACAAGTAACACTGATATTCAAACTGACGTCTACTAGTTGATAATAATGATAATATTTATTTATTCCATCAAGTAAAGCTAGCTACACACACATCGATTTTGATTCGTACGATATTTAGCCGTCCTTATAACTTCTATTAGATTAAACATATTATTTCAAACAGGTGATGATTATCATGCTCCTTTAAATCTGATAGAATTATTCATGAGGACGTACCAGTATCGATGTGTGCGTGTTTATGCAGGGCTTGAAGTATCAAACCATTTATAATCTATATAAATAAAAATCGAGCCTCAAATTTTTCAAAATTCAAAAACTTATTTATGTGTGCACCGAATTTGATTTTTTTTTTAGTTGTGTTCGTTATGTTCAGGACCAGGTTTTTGACCTATCGAATTTATAATCCGACCACAGTACTCTTCCTACGGTCCTTCAAAGTTTATATATGTGATCCTTCTGGGAGAAGATTTGTGAGCTAGCCACACACAGAAATAGAAATCAGCTGTTATAATCATTGCGTCATCCAACAGCCGTCGGTAGATGGCTGTTTTTACTTTCCTTGCCCTATTACCATAGGTAAGGAAAGTATTGCTTTCCGAAAAAAATTAAGGTACCCCAATTTCTAAATTTCTATATTTTTCAAGTCTCCTGAGTCCAAAAAAGTGGTTTTTGGGTATTGGTCTGTATGTGCGTCTGTGTACACGATATCACATCTCTCATCAACGGAATGACTTGAAATTTGGAACTTAGGTCATTACCCTATGAGGATCCGACACGAACAATTTCGAACAAATCCATTCAAGATGGCGGCTAAAATGGCGAAAATGTTGTCAAAAACAGGGTTTTTCGCGATTTTCCAAAAACGGCTTCACGATTTTGATCAGTTCATACCTAAAATAGTCATTGATAAGCTCTATCAACTGTCACAAGTCTCATATCTGTAAATTTCAGGAGCTCCGCCCCATCAATGCAAAGTGTGATTTTAGATTCCCAATTATCAGGCTTCAGATACAATTTAAACAAAAATTTCAAGCGGAAAAGGTTGAGCATAAAATCTCTACTACTAATGTTCCGTACATTAATGTTCCGTGGCAAACTGTTGGCAACTGTTGATTCTATTAAATCATTCACTGTGAAGAG